>NC_083420.1:75804588-76043159 GCF_020745735.1 Hemiscyllium ocellatum | reverse complement strand
GCAGCTATCCTGATGTATGCAAGACAAAAAAAAGAGCAATGTCCTATTTTATATACAATACCCAATTTCTAAATTTGCAAACAACCGTTTGATTATGGGATCCTTTTGTTAATGGAGTATCCAACACAGTTGATATAATTAAAATGGAATCTAGTTTCGAATTTGAATTGATTTAAACCCCCTGACAACCCACTTTGTACATGCAGATCCTTTTTGGAATATTGTATTCAGTCTGGCTGTGGAAAGACAGCTTTGGAAAGTTGTTTATTTCTGTAACTTGTATTAAAGGAATTGCTGAAACGGTGGATAATGCATTCTATTGCATTTACAAAACTGAGATATCTTGTGAAATCAGGAGATGTGTACAGTGCAAATAAAAATCCCATTTAATGCTGACCTGGACAAGACTGGTAAACTTAAACTTGTGCTTACAGAGAAAGGACTGAGATCTTAACTGGCTCATTATCATCGAATGTATTGAGTTTAAACGTATGTCTATCTCTAAATTCTTCAAGGCCTTGATCCACGCTGTCTCTTGTACCCCTTATATACACACTCTGTTCTTTGGTTCTCTGATTGCTTTATATCTTTTTGTCCATGAGTATGGTCAAGCCCCCTTAATTAGCTGTACCTTACTGATAAACTTCCTTACATGCCCTCTGGTACTCATTCTCACTTGAATGCTGAATATAGGGTTAAAGGCAGGATTCTTGGCGGTGTGGAGGAACAGAGGGATCTGGGTGTGCAAGTTCATGGATCCCTCAAAGTTGCCACCCAAGTGGATAGGGTTGTTAAGAAAGCATATGGTGTTTAGGCTTTCATTTACAGTGGAATCGAGTTTGAGAGCAGCGAGGTTTTGCTACAGCTCTACAAGTCCCTGGTGAGACCACACCTGGAATATTGTGTCCAGTTCTGGTCGCCCTGCTATAAGAAATAGATAGAGGCTTTGGAGAGCGTGCAAAGAAGGTTTGCCAGGATGCTGCCTGAACTGGAGGGCATGCCTTATGAAGAAAGGTTGAATAAGCTCAGACTTTTCTCTCTGGAGAAGGAAGAAGAGAGGAGACCTGATTGAGGTATACAACATAATGAGAGGAATAGATAAAGTCAATAGCTAGAGACTGTTCCCCAGGGCAGGATTGACTGGTACGAGGGGGTCATAATTTTAAGATATTAGGAGACAGGTATAGAGGAGATATTAGAGTAGGTTCTTTACACAGAGTGTTGTGAATGCATGGAATACATTGCCAGCGGTGGTGGTGGAAGCAGAGTCATTAGGGACATTTAAGTGACTGCTGGACATGCACATGTTTCGCAGTGAGTTGAGGGGTGTGTAGGTTGTAATATTTTACATTAGGATTAGACCTCGGCACACTGTTGTGGGCCAAAGGGCCTGTTCTGTGTTGTATTTTTCTATGTTCTATGTTAAAGCATCTCATAAACGTGAGTATTAATATCCACTTTGGCAGATTTAATTGATTTTCATTGGAATGTATCTGCCAAACCTTTAGCAAAACCGAATCAGCAAACAGCTTCAAACTGTGCACACGTCCAACTCAAAACATTGCTGCTCCTCATTAACTTTTTCAAATGCACTGCTCCATTCCAAATAGCGGTCCACCCGTTCCCATTCATAGAAATGTGTTTCTGACGGATGGAAGTG
Organism: Hemiscyllium ocellatum; assembly: GCF_020745735.1. Classification (NCBI taxonomy): domain Eukaryota; kingdom Metazoa; phylum Chordata; class Chondrichthyes; order Orectolobiformes; family Hemiscylliidae; genus Hemiscyllium; species Hemiscyllium ocellatum. The sequence goes on along the minus strand of NC_083420.1, from coordinate 76,041,499 downwards.
GTTGTTTCTGTACTTCTGCCATTTTTATTGAACTCATCTCAAGTTACACTTTAGAATTTGACGGTCAGGCCAAGACTATTTGTGTTAAGCTTTAACAATTTTGACCAGGTGGGCAGCTCTTCATGTTCTTGAATATTGGAATGGGACTGGGTTCTATCAGCCCTCTAGGGACAGGCTGCAAGATCATTAGGTGGATAATAGGGTGGAAGATGAGAAGGGAAGGAAGGAGATTCCACCTCCGTAGTATGTTATTGATCCCAAATTCGGGAAAGGATGACCACTCAGGTGGTAAATGTAGAGTGTGTTCCAGCCAATGCTGGCAGTTTATTAGCAGTAAGGTCCTCCATTGTGTGGGAGACCTCCCCCTGCATCCTAGTGACACACCTGGAGGATGTCCCTCCTAATGAAGTACCTTGTGGCTCACAACAGGGTATCCCATCTGCATACTGGAACAGTCTCCTGTCCATGGTGGTGATCATTACGGGAACTGGAAATCAGAGTAAGTGAGTGAAAGAAGCCGTGAGGGCTAGAGTGTTCACAACATTCCCAGGACCAGGTTGGCAGCTCCTACTGAGGCCATTAATAAGTCATTAAGATCCCCCAATTGGTGCAAGGACGATGGGTTACTCCTACTCCTAGTAAGAGGACTGTGATTCCTGCTGTTTCAGTGCTATCAAGCAAATCGTGAAGTGTGGCCATGTGATAAAATCATTTACATTCAGTGCTGGATACTTGAGACTTTTTGTGAGAAACTTTATAATTCTTCTAAATGTTCTTAATGCACTTTTTGTTTCATGCAATGGTGATTTTCTACATAGGATTACAAAGGAAAAACAGACCATTTGGCACAATCAGTTCATGCCAGTGCTTATGTTCTACTCAAGGTGTTTCACATCTTTCCTCATCTAAATCGCCCGTTGTAATTCTCTATTCCCATCCCTTCCTAGTGCTCGCCTAGTTTCCTTGAAATACATCTAAACTATTGATTTCAACTATTCCGTCTGGTCACATATTCCCCATTCTCATCATTCTTTCAGTGAAGAGGTTTCTTCTGAATTCCCTTTTGGACTTCTTGAGGTACAGTCTTATATTGACAGCCTCGAATTATAATCTATCCCACAGTGAAATGTTTTCTTTGTACCTTCTCTTTTCAAAACTTTTCTTAATTTTCGAACTGTCAGCCTTCTTTTCAAGACAGAAGTGATCAGCACAACAATTCTTCCTGGATATACACAGCCAGAAACTTGTGGAGCTTTCTCATATATCATCTCTTTACTCTCTCTCATACATTCTATAATATGTCAACTCGAACTGCAAACAATACTCTTAATTAAAGTCAACCAAATTTTTATAGTGACCCTACTTTCAAATCTATCCCTTTAGAGATAAAACTTAGTACTTTGTTTGCATTTTTATGGCCTTTGGAACCTGTGGTGAAATTGTTAGTGACTGATGTAATTGTCTGAAATCCCTTTGTTTGTCTCCCTCATTTAGACGTGCATCTTTGAATAAGTGACCTGTACATTATTCCAAGGCCCCAAGGGATCCTTCCATATCCGCCACAAATTCACCTGCACCTCCACACACATCATCTATTGCATCCGCTGCACCCGATGTGGCCTCCTCTATATTGGGGAGACGGGCCACCTACTTGCGGAACATTTCAGAGAACACCTCTGAGACACCGGACCAACCAACCCAACCACCCCGTGGCTCAACACTTTAACTCCCCCTCCCACTCCACCAAGGACATGCAGGTCCATCGCCAGACCATAACAACACGACGGTTGGAGGAAGAGCACCTCATTTTCCACCTGGGAACCCTCCAACCACAAGGGATGAACTCAGATTTCTCCAGTTTCCTCGTTTTCCCTCCTCCCACTTTGTCTCAGTCGAATCCCTCGAACTCAGCACCCCCTTCCTAACCTGCAATCTTCTTCCTAACCTCTCCGCCCCCACCCCACTCCGGCCTATCACCCTCACCTTGACATCCTTCCACCTATCACATCTCCATCACCCCTCCCCCAAGTCCCTCCTTCCTACCTTTTATCTTAGCCTGCTGGACACACTTTCCTCATTCCTGATGAAGGGCTTATGCCCGAAACGTCGAATTTCCTGTTCCTTGGTTGCTGCCTGACCTGCTGCGCTTTTCCAGCAACACATTTTCAGCTCTGATACTCCAGCATCTGCAGACCTCACTTTCGCCTTGCACATTATTCCTACCAAGATGTAATACCTTACCTTTATCTGTGTGGATCTTCATTTGCTAATTATTTGAACATACCGTAAATTAATTAATGATCTCTTGCAACTTCTTGTAGTCCTCAGAATTGGCTACATTTCAACATTCCTTTCCAATTTCATGTCATTGTATTGCTAATTTTTTTGTCGTAATTAGATGCAATATTTAATTTGCAGTTTTACTTTACTTTGTTTTGAATTTTTAGAGAGGTGCAGTAATCCACACATTAACTACAACAACTAAATGTAGAATGACAGATAGATGAAAATTATTACAAACACAGGACTAATTAATAGACTCTATTAACTTCACGGTCAAAACAGGGAATTATTTTTTACACGAATGATATGGTGCACTATCTGTAGTACAATAACTTTTTGTCCATTTTTTTTGTTGTAGTTTATTTTCCAGGTCTTTCCATACACACCATAAATTGAAAAGGCACCCATCCTACATTTTAAACTAAATGATAATTTAAAAAACAACATTTATATTAAATGCAACATGATTATGAAGCCAATCCTCTAGGCTTATACATATTCACAGCCATGTAGAGTTATATAGGGAGAGGCTGAATAGGCTGGGGTTGATTTCTCTGGAGCGTTGGAAGCTGAGGGGTGACTTTATAAAGGCTTATAAAATCATCAGAGGCATGGATACAGTGAATAGGCAAGGTTTTTTCCCTGAGATGGGTGGAGTCTCATCTAACCTCTCCGCTCCTAGGTTTAGAGTGAGAGGGGGAAAAGTTGAAAGTACCTAAGGAGTAACTTTTTCATGCAGAGGGTGGTGTGTATGGAATGAACTGCCAGAGGAAGTGGTGGAGGCTGGTGCAATTTCAACATTTAAAAGGCATCTGAGTGTGTATAAGAATAGGAAGGGTTGAGAGGGATATGGGCCAAGTACTGGCAAATGGGACTAGATTAGTTTAGGATATCTGGTCAGCATGGGCAAGTGAGACTGAAAGATCTGTTTCCAAGTTGTACATCTCTATGACTCTGTGATCTACCCCTTTGCTCTTAATGTACTAGTCGAATCTCTTTGGATTATCTTTAACATTATCTGCCAAGGCTATCTCATTTTCCTTTCTTGCCCTCCTCATTTCCCTCTTTAGAATGTCCCTGCCCCTCTTTTACTCTTCGAGATTCACTGAATCTCACTTATCTATATCTAATATATGATTCATTCTTAATCTGAACCAGAGCCTCAATATCTTTATTCCTCCAGTGTTCCCTCCTCTTACCAGCCTTATCTTCACACTAACAGGAACATCATACCTCCGAACTCTCGTTATCTCACTTCTGAAAGCTTCACTCTTGCCGGCCGTCCCTTGAGCTGCAAACAGTCTACTCCAATCAACTCTTGAAAGTTTTTGTCTCATACTATCAAAATTTGCCCTAGTTCAATTAAGAACTTTAACTTATATATAATGCCAATCCTTTCCATAGATATTTTAAACTAATCGAAATATGACCCGGGCCCCAAAAAGCTCCCCTACTAACCATTCAGTCACTTGTCCTGCCTTATATCACAAGAGTAGGTCAGGTTTGCTCCTTCTGTGAGAGTTACATCTGCATATTAATGAAGAAAATTGACTTTAGCACTTACCAAATTCCTCACCATCCAAGCTCTTAAGACCATGACTGTCCCACTTTATGTTTGGAAGGTTAAAATTTGCGATTATTGCAATCCTATTATTCTTACATATAAATAAGATCTCTCCACATATTCATTACTCAATTTCACTCTGACTACTGGGGGGACTATTACAATTGCATCAAAGTAACCATGCCCTTCTTATTTATGAGTTCCATCCACATAGCTTCACTGGACCATCCCTCAGAAATACCTTGTGTTAGAACAGCAGTAATGTATCACCACAAGAAAAAATGACTCCAATCTCCTTCTAGCTCTTCCTACTTCTGCCGTATCTTTGATGGTGGGAGGGGCTTTGAACATAAATTATTCAATTTACTGGTGATGGTTAGTAGCAGAAAATAAAGAGACTGTGGGGGACTTGGGTGATGGGAAATAAAAGGTTACATTGTGTGGAAAAAAATTCTGGATCTAAACAAGAATTTAAAAAAACGAACTCCACTCTGTCTGCCCAGCTCTTGCCTACACCGCTGTACCTCCAGAGTACTTTCCTTTTATTTTGATGAGTTCAAGTTAATCTCACCCGCTGTTTTGTACTTGCCAACCATTTGTTAACGGGTGTTTGCTGTTACAGAATGTAGGCTGCCTTACTGTGTACGTTCTCAGAGTTCAGTGTTTGGAGTCCTTGTTGTACCAACCTGTGCTTTGGTCCATCATGCAAAATTACAGAAAAATATTAACAGCAATTTAAGGTAAAATGTTAGGATATTGGAAGAACAGCTAAGAGCATCAAGTTTGACAGAGGGGTTGTGGGAAAGGACATGGAAAGCAGCAGGGTTTCCAGAACTTCTGATCTTTGTCTTCTCTGATCGAAATCAACCTGTGATTGATCATTTTTGAGGATTGTTATTCATTAATATCGGTGTGTCAGATAGATCTCCGTCTCAGGGAGGGGTGACGTGCTTCTTTGTTTTGTGATGAACTCAGGGGAACATACAATAGTAAGGGGGTAAACCCAAAGGGGGTGAAGGAGCAGAGGATCCTCCATGTGTATGTGCACAAATCAGGGAATGTACCATGACACGTGGACAGAAGAGCAACTAAACCCTACTTCATCAATAACACCGTAGAGAACAAACACAAAGCAATTATGTTGAAATGAAATCAAACAGTCTCTTGTCTCACCTGGAATGTTGCATCTCGTCTCAGGGGCCACGTTTTTGACAAAAGGCAAAATTATGAGATTGGGTGCGTGACTGATTCACAACACTATTCCCGGGATGATACACCTCACCAACTCTGAGAAATTGAGAATGTTCTCCTCTGCTGATAGTTCCCAGACTCTGTGAACAGTTGCTATGATTGGTTCCCAACTCCGTCTTGCATCATATAGATCCCAATGGCTGAATATTTCAGGGACTCATGAGCTCTGACTTGCCTGATCAACATCGACCTCTGATTTATTATTTTTGAGGGTTGCTGTTCAGTAATATCCCTGTATCAGATAGATCCCAGTCTCATTCCCTGGGATTTCACAGGTGTGGTGTGTCATATAGATCCCAGGAATTGTGCTCCATGAGATTTATGTGTGAGAAAAACTCCAGTTCTGAGAATCCGCCCTTGGATTGTGCACGTGTTGTGTCTGACTATTTGACAGAACGTTGACATTTTTGGCTGATGAATGCTTCGTTGGGCGCTTTAGGTGGCGAGTTATGCATTACTAACCCAGGCTGTCCGGACATTGGGAGTACATGTAGTTTAGACGGTGTAGAGTAAACTTTCAAACTCCTTTGCCTGCCTTTTATAGGCTTCTGGTGGAGCAAAGCTCCTCATTTGTATCATTACGTGACCCGAGGCCGTGACCTTTGGTGCATAAGAGGAAATGTTCTCTAATCATTCTGCCTCTGGAGTGTTCCATCAGGCATATCGTGTGAAAGATGTATTTATATTAGTGGGCGGCATGGCAGCGCAACATTAAACTAAATGACTGAATGAAATACAACCAAACAGAACAAATGAAAGTATTTGGCTGGGAAAGGAGTAGGATGTGGGAAAATGTATGATTACTGACTGGCCTTGAAGAAAGAATTAAGCAAACTCAAGGTTAGTGCATATTCATTCGAGATTTATTAACCATTTCAGAAAGCATTTTTATCCAAAAAGTTGATGTAAAAGCTAACAGAAGTGAATATAATGGCTGGGTGCCACATTGAGATGAGAACACATGCGCTGTGAGGTGGGAATTTTCTGTACATCAGTAACAGTCACAAGAAAGGGAATACAAAGGCTCATCAGAAAGGGTAGGCAACCATTCTGAGTAAGGAACAAATAAAAACAAAACAAATGGGCTTCAAACAACAGGGAAGCTACAAATTCTTCCAACCACAACCATTTCAAAGATATCAAAGTAAAAACGAAAATCCATCAATTATTGTCTCAGTTACACACTGATAAACTGAAGTGATCTCACTGTGAGAGTCAGCAACAGGACAGATTGTAGATTGGGAATTCAGAGACCTTGATAAGCAGATCAGGAAAATCACAGGGGTTCACAACTCATTCACTTAACCTGGAAAAGAGAGATAAAGCAATGACACAGATATTTATGATCAGGGACTTTCAGATTTAATGTTTATTCAATGGCACACTTAGAGATTTCACAAAACATATTGGGCTGTTTGGCATGAGAAAGATGTGATTATTCTCACCTTCACCAGAGTGACGGCAGCGCTGTAGAAAATACTCAGGAAGAACAAGGTGATGAACGTGGAAGCAGTTGTCCAGATGTTGCTGTTATCATCCTCATAGTCTTCAATCCAAGTGCGATCTATTGAATCTATGAATATAAAGCCGAGAGAACGCATTTAGATCGTTTATTGATCCAGATCGATCTATGTGTATCCAAGTCATGTAATTAGAGACCATTACATCTTCATAAAGCAGTCAGGTATTTCTCAAGTGTGACTCTTATCTGTATCCATCAGTGCATTATTGACTCTCAGCAAGAAATTACAAATACTGACTGCACATGTTCTTTCTTCATTGTCCATGTCAGAATGTTTTAAATTATTTTTCTTTTAATCTATTATTTAAGGATATTATTACTTGAGGAATGCTTATTATGAATGATTAGTTTAATTATATCATTATATTTTAAATATAGGCTGTGACAGCACTTTAGTTGAAAATTGTGGCAATTACTGAATAAAAGTTCAAATGTGATTCTCACCTTTATGTATTGGTGACCAATTTGCTTGGCAAATCGTGAATATAAGTGACATCACAGTCAGGACATTGCTTCATATTTTTGTTTGTAGGATCTGTATATTTAGGAATAAGTTTTTGTACAAGTGTCCCTTAATTTATTTGACCTACTGCTTGGTGTGTTTGGTTTCCCTTTAATGGTTGTGTATGTGGTTATGAGTGCCTCTTACTTCACTCTTGCCCATGTTGGAGTCTGTGCATGAATAAACATATTCCTGTTCCTTTACTGCTAGTGTTATCATGTGTTTGTGCACCGAAATTTTGGTCTTTTCACATTGTGTAAGCATCATTATGCGAATATGCCACTTCATTGCTGCCTATGCTTATCTTGTAATGTCTTTGTGAGTGTTCACTTTTCATTAGTGCTATCTAAAATGTGTGCTTATGTGTCTGTTTCAGGTCCTACCTAAACTAGGTTATTTTCATGTTATGCTTAATAAATGTTAGCATGCAACGTCATGTTTTGATGGATGTTTATATTTATATGATGATGTCTGCTTGTGTGGCAATCTTTCCCAAACCATCTCCTGAGAAGCTTGTTTGTGTTAGTGGTTGTGGATGCTTGCTGATGCCTGTGTTCATTATCCTTATTTAATAAACGCCCCTCTATTTATTGATCTGTGCATTTGTGTGTCTGCATGTGAGACTCGGAATTTGTGTGTACGTGTGACATTGTATACATGCTGATCAATGTGGTTTAAAAATAACTAATTAAGCTGCCTCTGTCATCGTATGTTTGTGATTCTGAAAATGGGAAAATAATGATATTAATGTTTATCTCTGTGCACTTACGTGCCTGTATGAGTTGACATGTGGGAGGACATTTTTTGGAATTTATATCTGTGTGTTCATGCGTGTATGTCTGTATGCATTGTGCTGTATGAATGTATATGTATTCATGCCCATTTGTGTGTTACCGTGTGTCTATATGGTTATGTGTGAGTACCCCTGATCATTTGTGCAAATAATTTTCTTTCGGTGTATGTGAGTTTTTGTATGAGCTTAGGTAAGTGTTCAAGTACCACTTGCATGTGTGGCTCTGTGCGAGTATGCGTGTGTGACATCTTATCTGTATGCACATTTGAGTGTGCACATCAATATGTGTCTTTAGGTGAGAGCCCATATATGTGTCATTCCGTGTGTATTTGCGATCATCTCTCTGTATCTGTTCTTATACCAGACTGCAATTTTTATTATTCTAATTTATTGTTCTAATTTTAATGGATTGCCTATAATTAGATTTGACCTTGGTGTTGTAGGAAACATTTCCCATCGTCGTGAAGAGATAAGCGTTTTATGAGCAACTCTTCTGTTGCAGTGATAGAATTTCTGTCTCTGAGAGAAAAGGCGTGAGTTCAAATCCCCACTGCCCCAGAGATAACATTTCTGAATATGTTTATTAGAAAATGTCTACTTGTGTTCTGTATGTGAAACAAAATGATACCAGGTATTCGAATACCAGAATTGATCCCATGTGCTCCAGTAAACTGAGACAAAACTACAGAATTCAAACCGGGACAATGCAAACACCAGTTTTGGATTAGGGGAATCAATGTTAATCATTTGTTAACAGAGCCAAGCGTGTCCAACATGTTTCAAAGGTATTATTTTGCATGGAAATGTTCAATCTTTGGACAGTAAGCAAGAAGCTGACTGTTCCTGTTAGTAACTGGGTTACATTACAGAGGACATCTACCATGAAAACTCTGCACAGGGAGCAAGAGGACAGATCATTCATCGTTCCCCTCCCCTCTGCTCCACGACAACTTATCTGTCGATTCTCTTTGGTGTGAAAGTGAAGCTACATTCTGTCAACTCATGCGCTGGCGCAAGATCCCTGGCAGTTCCCCAGAAACAACGGTTACATTCAAACTGTTCTGCACTCTTTACGATTGGTATGTTCCAATCAAATTTAATTTTAAAGTGTCTTAAATTTACATTTCCAATTGGTGCAATGTGGCAGTTTAAAACTGACATGAATTTTATAAGAATGTCCAATCAGGGGAATCAAGAACACCAAGTTCAAAACTCGTGCTCTACCCTTGACATAAAATGGACATTGTCAGATTTTGTCACAGAGGGATTTAAGATGGACAAGGGACTTGGCGGAATCCTGCAATGAGTGAGCTTTACTCTGTCTCTGACCCAGGGTGTATCTGAGCAGAGAACATTAACTGCACAAGACACTTGTCCTAGACCTGTTAATAACCCACTTTAACTACACCGATGGAATGTAAGTCAGAGTGAGAAACATTCAGTATTTAACTCACAACTGGAGGAAAAAGAAACTTTATTACTTCTGTTGAATTATTAAATGCAACTTTGAGATTTTTATTGACATGAATTAACAGTGTCCATCAGTGCAAGTGAAATGTTTACGAAACTCGGTTTACCGCTGGATTTATCGACTGTTCTGTTGATGATCTTCAATGGAATCGCTTCATGTCCCACCACACAGGAGTAAGAAGCACCGCTGGCCCACTCCTCCGCTGTAATGGATAACAGGCTGTAGATGAAGAAGGAAGTGTTGTCACTCTCTGCCATCACCTCGGTGTTCTTGTAGTTACTGGGATTCACCGGCTGGTCATTGTTTGTCCACTTGACGAAGATCTCTCGGGGGGAGAAACCTCTCACTAAACAGGTGAGGGAGAGAAACCTCTGAGCGGAGATTTCTTCTGTTGGTGGCAGGAGGACCGACACTGATGGCTCCAGCGGATTAATCACTGCAGAATATTTGAGACAAATATAAATCAATCAAAAACATCCTGAACCAATATCACAATTTCACTCAATATTAAAATATGCCATTTTTAATTTGGGATTTATTCACTTTCGTTTTCTAAAAGAGTACACATTCTGTTCAGTAAAAAAAGTAAAGTTTAATGTGAAAGTTGCCTCCATGTTTCCAGCCCACAACAAGGGCATTCTGTCCAACTGTCATTGCTGATGGTGACATCACAACCCAGGTTTCTTCCCACCTTATCTGACTTAATCAGAATACAATATCCTTTGGTCCATCTTTTTCTTAATCAGCTACTTAGTTATCCTGCCTTCAGATGCATCATAAATGCTCCCAACGGTGTTTGTTCATTACCAATCAAAGCCTGCCATTGATGTAACTGGATCTGGATTACACATGGGATGCTGTGTGTTTTAATCTCACCGCTCACCTTTCTCCTTGTGGATGGAGTCTCTCAGCGGAGTCGGTAGATTCTGATGGTACACCACACATTCAAAAGTAACACCACTCAGCCAGGCTTCAGTAGAAATGTCTAATTTGCTGATCACGCTGTCGGGATTCTGTCCAGGCTGGTCAGCAATCTCTGATTTCAGAGACTTCTTTTCATGTTTCCAGGTGACGCTGACTCCAGATGGAAAATTGGACACAACGCAGGTTAACGTCACCGTCGCCTCCAGTAAGACTTGTTCGACTGGCGGTGGGAGGATTTTAACGGTGTTAGGGTGGCACTCGGTATCTTCTATGAAACAAAAATCAAAGTCAATGAAAAATGCCCCTTTATGATACAAACACCCAATCTTCAGATTACTTCTTCACAGGGTGAAGACACCACCTTCAAAATGGCAACTCCAACCATTGCTGAAACAATGCTTACTATTGTTGATGTATTTTGATTTGTGAAAGCATTTGTGATTACCTATGACATACCCTGTGTAATTATTCCGAAAGAACACTGGCTTTGTAACAAGTGAAAGCTGTGAAAAAAGTAAAATCATCGAAGATACCATGATGTAACCCATGGAATTACCTTTCTTTCAGAGTTTGTCTCTCACTTAAGACCATCTATTGATACTTGTGACAAGAGTAATCTGAATATAATGAGTTCATTTCCATGTTCATAACCCTTAGGTGCAAGTGCTGCTGGTCATGCTGACTGACAAATCACATCCCAAATTTTGGACAAATTATAAGAAATAATAATTATTCTCTTTGCAGAGTTCTAAAGTGCTACAGGAGCAGTGAATATCCATGGAAATTCTGTTCATTATATTTAACGTGATCAAAAATACTTTGCGTTATTGGTGTGATGTCATTCTCTAATTTATGTCATTGTTCCTCGTGGGCTGAGTTTGGAGTAGATCTGAAAACAAGGCACTGAGTACAGCATTGGATATCGAGAAGGACACCCATCTCCTTAAGTCTTTCCCTCCATTCAGTTAGTTCATGACTGGTCTGTACTTTCACTTTATTTACCAAGCTGCATTTTTTAATTTCTTCATAGAGCAGGGGAGAACAAAAAAACAAACAAAAGCGTCTTAAATTAATCTACAAACGTGATGGAAATGTACACTAATTTTATAGACATCCACTACCCACTGTGTAAACATCGCCACCCCAAACCGGGCTAAATCAGCCTGTCTCGAGTTCCTCGTTCATTCATCCCTATTGTAGCATTCTTACCAGAATTTATTCTCCTGCCTCATCCACTACTTACAGAGAGCATCTTAAAGAGGCTCAGTGAGATCACGTTTATCCCAGTTCATCAAATGTGATACCCACTTGGTCTGTGGTCTGATCCCATAAATGAAGTTAAAGAGCTCAGTACCAGATAAAAATCGATGTCGTACAATGTCCAAGGCCAACAGGTCATTCCTGATCAGGGAGTGAAGCATTGAACGCATTTTGATTTATTTTCAAGTTAGGGTCACTGCATATTTTAACCACGTCATTTTGAGACCACAACATCATAAGATAGAGGATCAGAATAAGGCTGTTCGGCCAATCCAGAGTTTAGATCAGAATGATGCTGGAAAAGCACAGCAGGTTAGGCAGCATCCGACGAGCAGGAAAATCGAGATTTGGGCTAAAGCCATTCTATGGTCTTCTCCCCACACTAAACAAGAACCGATCCATCTCTGGCTTGAATATACACAATGGCCTGGTCTCCACAGCCCTCTGCAGCAACAAGTTCCACAGATTCATCACCCTCTGGCTGAAGAAATTCCTCCCCATCTCAGTTCTAAACGGTGCCCCTTTGACCCTGAGACTGTGCCCTTGGGTCCTAGTCTCGCCTACCAGTCAAAACATCTATTTACATTCACTCGACCTCAGTCTCTCAGTATTTTCTATGTTTCAATTAGATATCTCTCCAATATCCCCCCTCCACCCCCAAACTTATCCTTGAAGCCACTACCAGGCAAGGATTCATCACTCTGAATGCTTCTCCCAGCATGGTCAGGCAACAAACTATTTAACAAACTATTTAACAAAGCTCACTGTCTATATATCTATCTTCAACAGAGAGGAAACATGCTTTTCTGACTTGCCAAAATGTTGAATTATGAGCAATGCTAATGTAACATTCAAACTGAAATGAGACACGTGACATGCTGGGAAACGAGAAGCTGTACCGTGCTGTTTACTACGCCTGATAAATTAGTGTGTTTGATTCACATCAGAGTTCAGAGTGATTTGTAGCTCTCTCAGTATGTGTCTCTTACCCTGGAGTGCGGTGATGTTTTTACTTTGAATGTTCTCTTCGTGAGTGACCTGGCAGGTATAGACTGCGCTGTTGTACCATTCACCATAAGGGACCATCAGCCGACTCGTCACCGAGAAGTTCCCGTTCGCCTCACACACGGGAGACGTGATGAAGCCAGAATCCAAGCGTCGGCCATTTTTCAACCAAGTCACGTTGATTGCCTTCGGATGGAAATCGATGATTGAACAAACGACAGTTGCAAACTTGCTGCTTGCGATTTCTTCACTGGAGCTCACAGTTAGGAGAAGAGTTGGTGGGAGAGGACCTGTACCTTTAGGAAACACATCGCATAAATTATCTGATGAATTTCATAACAAATACAATCAGTTCTCATATATCAAGGTTTCTTGTGATTAATGGATACAAGAATCATAATTGTGCAGAGTGCTGGAGAAGCTGGGATCCACACAGAAAGATCATCAGGACAATGTGAAAGGCTAAAATTATAGGACACAGCAAGGGAGTCAAGGAGGCATAGAAACTATAGGCCGGTAACATCAGAAGGGAGATAGCAACATTGGATGGTATTCGTTTTAATGACAGAGTCTGATGATCAAGGCAGATGAATTACCGACATAAATGAGGAAATGATGCTGTTGCTATCACGGAGACATATTGAGAGCGGGGCAGGAGTGGCTATTCAATTTTCCAGGATTTAGTGCCTTCAGGCGAGACAGGGAAAGATGGAAAAGGATGGGGGCAGGGGTTTGCGGCACGGAATGTTGCTTCTGTCACAATTCTGACAAGAGTATTTTAGGCTGTAAAGAGAAATGAAATCATAGATACCTCCTCGAACAAAGGCAAATGGACAGTACTTCAAAACCAAAATACAGCAAACATAACTACTGGGAGAGCACGATAGACCTTACTATACATCCAAAAGACCAAGTGCAAATACATGGATAAATTTCAGAGATATGTAAATTAAATAGGGGAATGAGAAAAGAGGTTTTTAACTTCCTCAGCATAGGCTTGGATATTCATTTTGTCAAACGTTTAGAGGGAGCACAATTCTGAAAATGCCCCCAGGAGAATATTTAAACAAAGTATGTGTTAATACAGAGAATTTTAATCCAGACCTTGCAAGAGAGGGGTGAACCTGAATTTAACTTTTGGGAATGAAGTCGACCCAGTGGGTAAAACATCAATGGTGGTGCACTTTGCAGACAGTGATCGTAAATCAGTTGGATTTCAGATTGTACTGCAAAGGAATAGACATTGGCCCAAAGTTCTGAAAAGGGGAAGGACAATTTTAGTAAGATCAGGTAATGACTTAACCAGAGTGGACTGGAAGCTGACACTTATTGGTAAATCTGAGTCAGAGCAGTGTGAAACATTTAAGAAAGAGACAGGAAAATCATAGGGAGGACATTTCCCAGGAAGCCACTGAATGGGACCAAGAATGTAGCTGCTCTGGACACCAAAGGGCATGGAGGGTGAGATAAGGAGAAACAAGGGAGGCTTCCTGTCTATATTGAAATCTCAAAACAATAGAAATTAGTATGGAGTACAGAACGTGCAAGGGGGAGTTTGAAAGACAAAGGAATTAGAAGAGCAAAAGGGACCATGAGAAAATAATAGGAGTCAAAATAAAGGAAAATATTTTTAAAAGTTACAGGCTCATTCATAATAAAAGAATTATTCGGGAAACAGTAATGCCCATTAAGTGTTATTATTGGAGTGGAGCCGGAGGATTAGGTTGTGGTCAAAACGAATGTGTTGTGTCAGTGTTCACTAGTAAGAGGGACAATGTGGGGACAGAAATCATGGAGGTGTGTTGTGATGTACTTTCAGAAATTAGGACACATGACGTGATGTTCTGTGTTGTCTTGCTAAATGAAAAGTGGTTATATTTCCAGGGCAGATGAAAAGTATACCAAGCGGTTGAGCGATGCAAGGGATGAAATAGTTGGGTCGCTAACAATAATTTAGAATTACTGTCTGGCCACAGCAGTTGTGCCAAGTGAGTGTAGATCAGCCAACGTTGCACTGTTACGCAGGACAAAGGAAGGGATAAATAATGAAAACACAGATCTGTCAAGCTAGTCTCAGTGGTAGGGAAACGATTGAAAAGTGAAATTAGTCTTCATTTGGAAGATAAATCAACAATTTTCAGCATAGTTTTATTGAGAGAAAGTCATGTGTAACAATTTGATAGTAGTTTTCAGAGAGATAACTCGATGTCCAGATGATAGCAATAATCAGAGCCAATGGGATCCGAGTTAATTTGACAGATTGGATCGAGAACTGGCTGAGTGATGGGAGCAGGGGATAATAGTCATCGGGTGTCTGGGTGACTGGGAATCTATGTCTCCTGGTGTTCTGTAGGGATTGGGGTTGATTTCCACGTTATTTCTCTTACATACCAATGATTGAGACTCAAATTTAGGAGGACTAACCAGCGAATTCACAGATGAAATGAAAACTGTCATGTTGGTAAGTCATGAGCATTATGGCTTTAGATTGCAGGAGGATATAAAAGGGTTGGTTGTATGTGAAGAGAAGTTGCAAATGGAAATTATTCTGGATAAATGTAAGGTAATGTAATTCGGCAGAAGAATCTGTGAGGTATGACATTTTGAATGGTGGAACCCTGGAAAGGCCTGAGGATCTTTGGTGCATGTACCCACCGATCCCCTATAGTACTGTGTCGTCTGGATAAAGAGACTAAGAAGGTGGGAGGATATTTGCTTTTATTAGCCTAGACATTGACAATGAAGAATCGGGAGATGATACTGGAAATTAATAGAACACTGGTTAGGCCATACTGAAGCGTTGTGTGCATGTTATCGAAGGAATGTGATTACACTGAAGGCAGTATTGATTAGATTTGCCAGGATCTTGCCTGGGTTGGAGGGTTTTAGTTATGAAACTAGATGAGATAGACAGGAGTTTTCCTTGAAGCAGAGGAGAATTAGGGAGAAGATTATCATGATGTCTAGAATTATTTTAGGCATAGACTGGGTAAACTGGATGAAACCTTTCCCCTTGATGGAGAGATCAATGCCTCAGGGGCACAGGGTGAAGGTAAGGCCAGGAGGTTCCAAGTGGATCTCAGGGGAAAACAAAATCAAACAGAGGGTGGTGTTAGCCTGGAGCTCAGCACCTATAAGTCATGTAGAGACTGAGCCTCTCATAATAAGTATGAAGTATTGAGATGCATCCTTGCAAGGGCAAGTCACACAAGGCAATGGATCATGTGCTGGCACATGAGACTGGAATAGTTAGGTGGCTGTTATTGATAGGCGTAAACTGGATGGATCAAAGGGCCTTTTTCCTGTGCTGTATAAGGGGATTCTGTGAAAATGGTTATAAATAATGCCTTATTCATATTAATGCCAGATGCTCTGTTTATCTCAGTTCCCACAATACGTACCTGGACATGGCATTTCTTTGCTCTTGTGTGACCCGCTGTGTTGAACCTCACAGTAGATTTTGCTGGGGCAATCTACCGCTGACCCGGGCAGGGTTAACTGGCTGCTCAGGGTGTAGGTTCCCTTCTTGTTTCTCACTGATGGGTAAGTCTTCAATCCACCATTCGTGATTAGCACCCCACCTTTCTTCCAGGTTACCTTGGTGACGTCAGGGGAATAGTCCATCACCAAACAACCAAAGATTGTCGAACCGGTGTTGTGCTCCTCACAGGAGGAGACCAGGCCATAAAGCGTGGGGGGAGATGGTGTCTCTACAATAGAATGACCAGTTGAGCATGTTAGTTTCTGTTAATTTGACCTTATCAGTTACTCAAATGTATCCTCAGCTGTAACCGTTTGCCAGTATGCTCCCGCTGAAGTCTACAGCATAACTGGAGTTTATTTTTGTTTCCTACCAGTTGCTGATCATGATCATTGGTTCCCTCTTGAGAAACATGCCCTCGACCTTGACCATTGCCATATAATTTAGGAAGAAGAACATCCTGATCCCACCCCAGTAACTGTTTGAAGATCTCACCAATTGACACTTTCATTGGATTGCTGTGAAGAGCAGAGAAGTTTCACAAAATACAAACCAAGGAAATGCAGGTTCATTGAAATTCTACAGTGTGTGCAAACAGGCCATTTGGCCCAACAAGTCCACACCCACCCTCTGAAAAGAAACGCATCCAGACCCATTCCTCTACCCTATTATGCTACGGTTAACCCTGACTAATGCATCTAACCTCCCAATCACTGAACACAACATTCATAATTTCCCCAGCTTGTACAGATTTGGACTGTGGGAGGAAATGCACACAGATATGGGGAGAAAGTGCCAACTCCACACAGACAGTTACCCGAGGCTGGAATGGAGCCAGAGTCCCTAGCACTGTGAGGCAGCAGCGCTAACCATGGAACCAGCGTGCCGCCCCACTAGGTACCGTGCTGCTGGAAATACCCAACAGCTGGCAGTACCCCCGGAGAGAAATCAGAGTGAATCATAGAACATAGAACATCACAGTGCAGTGCAGGCCCTTCGGCCCTCGATGTTGCGCTGCCCTGACATACTAATATGAAGCCCATCCCACCTACACTATTCCATGTACATGCATAGGCCTGTCCAATGACAACTTAAATGTACTTAAACTTGGCGAATCTACTACCATTGCAGGCAACGCACTCCATACCCTTACTACTCAATGAGTAAAGAAACTACCTCTGCTATCTGTCTTATACCTGTCTCCCCTCACTTTAAAGTTGTGTCCCCTCGTGTTTGCCGTCCCCATACTTGGAAATCAAGTCCAGTGAGCCTTCCTCACTTATCAATGTAAGACAGAATGTTCTCTCTGGGAGGAAGGTCACTGCAGCAGCAGCAGCACAGGCAGGAGCTGAGCACTGGGACGGGGAGGATGGCTGTCACGGCTGAACTCAGGCCAATTGGCTGGAAGTTGAAACATCTAATTTACAATTATCTGAATTCTGGAGGCCTCTGAAAAATGGAGGACCATTAAGGTTCAGAGACTTTGGAGTGTTACAGCTGAGTATTTATGTAAATATGATTTGAGAAATGAACAAGTAATCTTTAACTTTAATAACTATCAAACTGATACGCAGTTCACCACCAAACCTCATCTCTCAGACTAACCACTGCACTTACTCTGCCTAGACCTAAATTTCCACTCACATTGACAAACCCCACCCTGCTATACACCCATTCATGCCCGGAACACACAATCCCCTATCACACAAAACACATCCAAGGCAATCCATATTGACAGTGTAGCTGAGCAGAGAGATCTCGGTGCCCATGTACACAGATCCCTAAAAGTTGCCAGCCAGTTTGATAGAGTTGTTAAGAAGGCATACTTTGTGCTGGCTTTCATCGATAGAGGGACTGAGTTTCAGAACCACGAGGTTAGGTTGCAGCTGTACAAAACTCTGGTGTAGCTGCACTTGGAGTATTGTGTACTGTTCTGGTCGCCACATTATAGAGAGAATGTGGAAGCTTTGGAAGAGTTCAGAGGAGGTTTACCAGGATGTTGTTTGGTATGGCGGGAAGGTTTAATGAGGAAAGGATGAGGGTCTTGAGGCTGTTTTTGTTTGAGAGAAGAAGGTTGACTTAATTGAGACATAAAAGATAAACAGAGGGTGGACAGTGAAAGTCTTTTTCCTTGAATAGTGATGGCTAGCAGGAGAGGACATAGATGACAGATGTCAGAGGTTGTTTCTTAACTCAGAGAGTAGTAGGGGCATGGAACGCACTGCCTGCAACAATAGTACACTCGCCCACTTTAAGGGCATTTAAAAGGTCATTGGATAAACATATGGATGAAAATGGAATAGTGTAGGATAGATAGGCTTCAGATTTTTACACTGACCTGTGGAACCATCGAGGGCTGAAGGGCCTGTACTGCACAGTAATGTTCTATATTCTATATTCCAGATGGACATATGATCTCAATTCCTTTCAGTCATTTACACTCCTGCCACCCTGTACCTGGTCCATGGTGAACCTGGCCCTGACTGGACCTGACACCATCATTTTCACAAACTCTGACAAAAGCCCACTACCCAAGACATGACCTCAGCCCTTGATCACTGACCTCTCATCTTACCCAAGACAACCTGTGCACATTGCATCCTAGCTCCTTTGGCATCTGTGCTTTACAACCTACCATTTTGCCAGACTCCGAGCTTTGCATTTTGACAACACGTCCACCTGTCACTTCATTACAGTGACCTTCCACCCCCTGAAACATCCTGGCACTCTGCCCATCTCTACACTAACCAGCCTGGCATCCTGACCACCTCTCCATAAACCAGCCTGGCAAAGACAGACCTCCTGCATTTCAGCTCAAACTACCCCTCACCTAGCAAGCACAATTCGACCAAATTATCCTGTGACCATTACCAT
Organism: Hemiscyllium ocellatum; assembly: GCF_020745735.1. Classification (NCBI taxonomy): domain Eukaryota; kingdom Metazoa; phylum Chordata; class Chondrichthyes; order Orectolobiformes; family Hemiscylliidae; genus Hemiscyllium; species Hemiscyllium ocellatum. Next base: position 76,022,569 of record NC_083420.1, on the reverse strand, counting down.
TTCCCTTGATGCCGCCTTGCCAGACAGAGTGCACGCAAGCTTACCCAGCAGCCAGCCTACCAGCCTACCAGCCCAAACTCTCCCACATGCCCAATCTAGCCCCTCACTTGCTCACCACGTTCCAACTTTGAGCCTATCCACCATAAAGTCAGTGAGACATAAAGTCGTACAGCACAGAAACAGTTCCTTTGGTCCAGCCCATCCATGCTGACCAGAGTTCCCAAATTAAACTCATTCCACTTGCCTGCCTTTGGTCCATATCCATCCAGACCGATCCAGTTCCTGTAGCTGTTCAAATGTCTTCTCAATGTGGGACCGATCTCTGCATTTACCACTTCCTCTGGCAGTTCATTCCTATGTTTTGGACAATTACAACATGAAGCCCTAACTCCTGCACTCAGTGCTCTGACCAATGAAGGTACGTGCGCCAAACACCTTCAACACACTAGGTACTTGAGACAACGCTTTCAAGAATCTATGAGTCTTGAATCTATGAATTTCTGTGGTGGAGAATTCCAAACGAATTCACCATTCTTGTGTTGAACAGTAAACAAATCAGGTTCAATGTTATCAGTGTGTTGGGAAGATTGATGAGCAGCAAGATTAATGATGACCCCATGAATGGAATAGCCTTCTAGAGAGGCCGAGATGCCTTCTTCAGCTTCCATTTTGCATGCTGACATGTCCCTTCGGCAGCATATTCCAAAATTGTGATCCTTGAGGATAAGGGCACACATGCATGTAAAGCTTTCCTCCAAATCAGACTTCAACTTAACTCTCAACTATTTCCCTGCCCGTTTCCTCTTCCTCAATCACAGCCATGGGACTCACTTCCTAACAGCGCTGTGAATATGCTAATACCACACAAACTTCAGCAATTCAAATAGACTGATGACAACTGGTTTCTCAAGGCGATATAAAAAGTCTGACACTTCCACACCTGTCTAGAGATTCAAACAACCACTAGAAGAATTGAAAATTATTTGAGGCACTTGTGTGTCTACACAAGATGACATGGTTTCCTTTTTTTAAAAATCACACAACACCAAGTTATAGTCCAACAGGTTTAATTGGAAGAAAACTAGCTTTCGGAGTGACGCTCCACTATCACCTGATAAAGGAGCGTCGCTCCAAAAGCTAGTGTGCTTCCAATTAAACCTGTTGGACTATAACCTGGGGTTGTGTGATTTTTAACTTTGTACACCCCAGTCCAACACCAGCATCTCCAAATCATGGTTTCCTTTTGAGTGATTTGACTGTGTTTTCACTGAATGAACAGAGCTATTTCTTAATCATATAATAGGAATGAAGCTTCCCTCATTTTTAGCAACTGCTGAAAATGTATTGCTGGAAAAGCGCAGCAGGTCAGGCAGCATCCAAGGAGCAGGCAGCATCCAAGGAGCCCTTCCTGAAGAAGGGCTCATGCCCGAAACGTCGATTCTCCTGCTCCTTGGATGCTGCCTGACCTGCTGTGCTTTTCCAGCAACACATTTTCAGCTCTGATCTCCAGCATCTGCAGTCCTCACTTTCTCCTCATTTTTAGCAAGGCAATCACACATTATATTTCTTGATTCCAGGGAAGTATAGTGTTAAATTAATGAAATATGATGATTGGGATGTTTCAATTGGAAATTGTCAGATATTTAAACTTTCATGAGCAATTAATTCCAGCCTCATTGTGTCACAGTACTCACAGGAATGTCTTTCAGAAATGGTGTCTCCCTTTGTTATGGGCAGTCGAATCAGTAAATCTGGGATAGTTTTTGCTTGTTAAACAAAGGTGTTAAATAGCTTTAGCCAAAGGGAGACCTGTGGATTGAGCTCACAGATGCACCATGATCTAAGTAAGTGGGGGAACAACTAGAGGGGCTGAGTGCCCTCCTCTTGTTCCTACCTTCCTATCATTGTGTCATTCATTAAGCTAGCACTGGCCGTGAATACTTCTGATTAAAATATTTCGATAAATTAATTGTTTCACACATGCTTTAAAAAAAACTTCTGTTGATTATTTTGAACGGGATCACTGACATTCTCTATTTGAGTGATCAAAATAACTTCCACCCAATTACAGCAGCCACTGCACTCTGCAGTGTGTTGTTACTTCATAATAGTTTCTTGTGAAACTACAGCTCGAGATCAGGGCACTCAAATTCAATAATATCTCTGAACATTCGCAATTTATTCAAATGCATCTTTTCTCTGAAGAACGTGTTTAATCGAACAGAACGTTTTTCAATGAAACAACAAACTTTAAATGCTAGAAAACCAAAATAAAGACAGAAACGTCTGAAGAAACTCAGCAGGTCTAGCAGCTCCTGTGGAGAGAAGGCAAGGTTAACCTTTCCCATCCAGAGACCCCCTCTTCACCAAATTGTTTTCATGTTTTTGGCACAAGAGCTCACACCCGTTGAGATAAACACTGATTCCGTTGGCTTGACTCCTGTTGGAAAAAGGATTCTTAGCAGAGGTACTGGACGGTCTGAGATAGCAATGGAAGACCAACTGAAAAGCTATCACCATCTGCTGCTGCAAGTGTTGGATTCAGCGGAACCCCCACCGTACTGAACTATCAAATTCAGCTACAGCACTGGTTTAATATAAAGTAAAACAGCCTAAGCAAAATCTCATCAAATATACTTTGAAAATGATTCATTCGGGATTAGTTATAAATGATATTGTTAGAACAGCAAGTCAAAAGCTGGGATTTCTTTGAGCACTTACTCCATTAACCCCATCTAGCGATGCCCAAAAGCTTGTGAACAAATATTGATCTGGAAAAAGCTGCTAACCACCAAAATTCTGTTTAATATCTAAGAGACACAAGTCAGGACAGCGATTGAATAGATTTCACTGGCCTCTGTGAGTGGAATTCCAACAAACACCCAAACATCTCAATCTGCTTTCTTGTACTGAAGTAACCTGATAAGAGATGGTGTTACATACCTCTCTAACAGGTTGTAAGTGAACACAGGCCACCTGACACAGAATCAGGGACCCTACCACAACATCACAACAGACCTGAACACAATGAGCTCGACACTATCACGGAGAACACAGCTCACCTGTTTTGACAGTTTATAAACCATGTTAGTTATTAACACCTTCCAACAACCAGGGATTGTTCCAGAATGTTAGTACAATGGAAGTAACATTTCAACGTTTATCCAAGAATACTTTGACAGCTGCTCCAAATTGTTCAAACTCGATGGGAACTACAGAGCAATAAAACTAGGAATTGCATTGCCATCAATTCACTGTCACTAGATTCCAACCTCGAACTCCCTTCCTCTTTCCCCTGTGAATGTTGCTGCACCAGACGGTCTACTTAGTTTGAAAAAGATTATAATGTTTTGAAGTGTAATAAGACCATTGCTGATAATAAGTTTTCAAATAATAAGATGCAAAAAAAAATCTGATTTTACATAGTGCCACGAAACATCTCCTGCATAACTGAGGCACAAAGAAAATCTGCAGCATATTTCCCTCTGCCTCGCTCAATCAAATATCTCTTGTTGTCAACAACCAATTTCAAATCTCTTGCTATCTGCCTTTTGATCCTGAAACGTTCGTTCTGATTGGAACAACTTAGTCAGGGCTCTCAATTCTGAGGCACCTAATCAAATATTGTATTTCTGGCAGATAAAAGTGGTTTTGAAGCGCGAGATAAAATTGAACTGTCTGAGATTCAGGTATCCGAACTGGACAATTTATAAATGGTCAGGACCGTGGACAAGTTAGTCAGAGATAGCACTGAAACAAACTGTACAACAGACTTAATCCCAGAGGATACATTGCTCAACTCCTCACATCAAATATATTCACTGTAATTGAATATTCATCAGAGGAACTAACCAGTGGATTAATGTGAACGAGAATGTGTTCACAATGAACATAAATAACCACTGAGTTCATAAACTTAATAAGTCATTGTATTTAACAAAATTATTGAGGTGGGAAATATCGCCAATTAAAGCACAGATCTGGAGGAAATGGATTATTCTCTAAATTATTTTTACATATTCTTAAAACGTTCCTCGAATTGTGGAGATTTTGCATGCACTGCATAAACAATACTGCATTCCAGTGTGGAAAGCATTTCTGTTGAAGGAATTAGGGCAAGGTTATTTTCTTGTTTACTGCTTGTAATGAACTAAAATGTTGAAAAAGGTATGAATTGAAAACATGCTTCTGTCTGGAGTTGCCCACTTTAACGGATGTCTAAGTAAATGTGGGCACTGCTGCCTCACAGATCCAGGTACCCAGGCTCGGTTCCAGCCTCAGGTGACGGCCTATGTGGATTTTACACAATCTCCCCTGTGTCTGTGTGGATTTCCTCCCAAAATCCAAAGATGTGCAAGTCAGGTGAACTAGTCATGCTATATTGTCTATAGTGTTAGGTGCATTAGTCAGGGGTAAATATAGGGTAGGGGAATGGGTCTGGGTGGGTTATGCTTCAGAGGGTCGGTGTGGACTTGTTGGGCCAAATGGCCTGATACATACTGCAGGAAATCTAATCTAAATGATTGTCACACTGAACTAATGTGAGCAGATTACTTCAGATCGCTACATTGCAATAAATCGATCAAGTATATTAATTAAAATAAATATTACTCTATTTTCAGTGTTTGAATAAACAATGTGCTCTGTTATCCTCTAGTTCATGTCTTCTGCAAATTTGTGAACTCTGCATACGCCTGAACACATCGATGTAAAATGAATTTTCTGCGTTTGCAGCAAGTACTCCCATGGTTTTAAGAGGAGAGTTCCTACAGTATGGAAACGGGCCATTTGGCCCAACAATTCCACACTGACCCTCTGAACAGTAAGTAGACCACCCAGACCCATTCCCCCTAATTTATATTTACCCCTGACTAATGCACCCTAACCTAGACATCCCTGAACACTATGACTGTGCTAAACTGCACAATCACCTGACCTGCACATCTTTTGGACTGTGGTAGGAAACCACAGCACTCGAAGGAAACCCACACAGACACAGGGAGAATGTGCAAACTCCACACAGGCAGTCACCCGAGGGTGGAATCAAATTTGGGACCCTGGCGCTGTGAGGCAGCAATGCCAATCACTGAGCCACCATGCTGCCCTGGAGTTGATGAGTGGATTACTTTAATTAATTCGAAATTTGGTTGGTCACATAATTCACTATAGCAATTGTTTCCCGAAGAATGACTCTTCAGTTGATATTTTGTTGTAATATGTAACTATTTATTTAACATGCACAGATTGGGAACACCTAAAGCACTGTGCAGGTTAAATAATTCAGTTAATGTTTTATTTTTATCCTGCAAATCCAGTTTAATCAGGGACATAACAATTAATTAACTCAAGTTATATGTGAAACTGATCAAAGCAGTGAAACTGATCTGTTCTTCATAGAATTGAGCAGAATTTCCAAATGGTCTTTGCCAATGATCTTTTCCAGCCAGGAAAATATGTATGTAGTGTACAGGGGAATTGAAAGGTGTTTCTTGATCAATTATAGCACAGTCATGGCATTTTTGCTCAAGAGCAAGAACTATTAGAACATTAGACTTTTGAAATTCTATTTATATTTCTCTATGACTTGTAAACTGCTTAAAGACAGACCTTGTGATTGAACTAGATAGTTGAGTTTCGAATTTGGATTGTAAAGCATGGATTAGATTAATCCTTAGTTATTTATTTTAAGTAAAAATAGCACCTGAAGGTATCTGTTTTCCCTTCATTTCTAAAACCTGTGCGATTTGCCTTTCACTTTATAATAGACTTTATGAAATTTTAACTCGCATGCTGATTGCATTGAATGAGGAAAGAGCAGTTCACTGTCACCAACCGTGTTAACATTGCAAAAACAATTTAGAAACCAGAAACGGTTTCCCAAATATAACACATTTAATGTTACCCAAGCACAGTCCCTCCTCAACAGATAACGATCACCAGATCACAGCACGGTATGTTTGCAGCAGAACTAGCTCTGCAAACATTTTCAACAGAACCAAGAACATGATGTCACCTCACAAATAAAACCAAATTGAAGTCTAACAAAGCTGCTCAGAATCAAGCAAACTAATGATTAAATTGAATAGAAATAACAGGTCATAATAGCAACCTTGTTTGTGAGGGAACTTAACACTTAAAGCTGTAACGTTTCTGGCAATAGTTCAATTTATTTCTAACCTGCACACCCTTCCTGATCATGACAATCTTGTGCAGTGCACAGTAGAGTGGGGTTGAAGGCATATATTGATTAATCACCTCATGGTCAAAACAAAATTACTGAATGGACAAATATTACCACATTATAATTTTAAGTCAGTTTCAATTACGTAATCTGATCAATTCTGCAGTTTCAGATTTAGGTCCCAAATTTTATTTTGAATGAGGCTACTTAAAACAAAAGTCAGTTCATTTACAATTAGAACTGAGTTTTTTTTAAGTCAATCCATTAAAAACTCGGTTTTTTTCATTTCTCACACATCTGGGTTTCTGCCTTAAGTTGTTTTTCAGACCGTTACAAATGGATGTCATGTTTTCAATCAAGCAGAGAAAAATGTGTCATATAAGTTTAACGAATGCAGAAATGATTCATGAAAAACAAAAGAACTTCACAAATATTGGTAATGAAAAGTAATCCAGAGAGTCAATCACCTCACCAGAAAGAAAACATCGATTCAGAAAGCATGAAAACGCAGATCAATTTCACAAACTGAATAAGAATCCAATCAACTCAATTCAACAGAAACAAGGAAAACAAAATCAGAATCCAATCAACTTAAAACAACAGATTTGAATGAAATATAATCAGAATCCAACCAATTCAATTCAACAGAATCAAATAAAACAATTTCAAAAGTCAATCAACACAATTCAACAAAACCAAGTAAAAACAAAGTCAGAATCCAACCAACACACTTCAACCCGAATCAACTAAAACAACGCCAAAATCCAATCAACTCAATTCAACAGAATCAAGTAAAACAAACTCCGAATCTAATCAACAGAATGCAATATAGCACCGCAAGAAACTTTGATGACAGTTTCTAACCTGCTTGTCATCAACAAAATTAACAAAATAAATGAGAAAATATAATCATGGTAAGAACATATATTCAAGAAATGAATAATGATATTTTAGCATATTTTAGTCATGTTTGGTAATATCTTGAACATCTTTGAATTCGTAGCATTTGTTGTTGATAATAAAACTCACAGTCAGGGTGTCACTGACATTAAACATTATTTATAGCTGACTGATTAAGAGACATTAGGTGTTTCAAGTAACCCAGCCACATAGAATGTCCATCTGATCAAAAAAAAGAGATACACTGAGCAAATGACTCCATCATCACCATTTTAACTATTTGCTGAGCCTTAATTGAAGTCTATAATCAGTCTGAACAAAAATCAATCCAAACCAAACCAAACTCAGCACAGAATCTGAGTTTCATTTAATTCAGAAATTAGTCACATGAATAGAAAGTTTTTAAAAAGTCATTATGAATGTTCAAAGTTCTTACCTGAAGTCACTGTCACCATGGTCCCTTGGCCCCAGTAATCAACAGCACCCCAGCTATATACCCAACAGTAATAGATGGCGGTGTCTTCGATCTTCAGGTCAGTCATTTTCAACGAGAAAATGTTGTTTGAATTGTCTTTGGACGCAGTAAATCGACCCTGAATCGCTGGTGTATATTTATTGCTGGATGAACTATGGTACCAAAGCAGCCACTCCAGACCCTGGCCGGGAACCTGGCGGACCCAGTGCATGCTATAGCTGCCAAGATCGAACCCGCTGGTTTTACAGGTCAGTGTCAGGCTGCTTCCGGGATGGCCAGTCTTTGCCTCTGGCTGGGTCAAAACAATCTCCGACTGGACACCTTTAAAAAAGACAAGAAATAAACCATGAGCATTACTTTTACATTCCTGAGGTAGACTAACATTGAGACAGCAACAAAGACAGACTGAAACAAAAAAAACACTCACATGATAAGAAAGTCAGTAATAAACTGAGAAAAATTGTCGACACAATCATTCTGATAACTTCTGGGAAGCGGTTCTGTCAAGATCTTTCTAAACAAAGCCGATCCTGGAGTGTTGAATTACGGTCCAGTGCCTAGGATTTATATGGCCATCGGAAAGGGCAGGCTCACAGCTTCCGCCTGTTGGTTTCCTGCTGGAGGCTGAGACTGGATCCTGGTCTCAGCTTGCACAGCCCCAACACATGGGCTCATGTACTTACCAGGTTACGCTTAAACATGGATATATACACATCTTGGGATATTTATTTTGCTGAATAGCTTCTTTGGGAGTGTTTTTTTTTAATGGTGGAAGTAAAATTGAGTACCTTCAGGTCTATTTCACATGATAGTTACAAGTATTTTGTTTTAAAATAAATTCATTCGGAAGTTAACTCCCATTATTTCTACATTCATTCACAAACAGATAAAACTAAAATCAAAGTTCAAACATATTACTAGCTAGTAAAACAATTGAGTTTTTTCCCCAGAACACTGCCAGTCTCTGTCCCACTACAAAATAACATGTAATTCATACTAAACATTTCAAAATTCAATTTAGGCAACTGAATACAGAGCGTGTCCAAAGTGATTATATTCAGAATATTCAATTAGAAGTTAACTCCCTTTAATTCTACATTCCACTACAAGCAGATAAAGCTAAAAAGAACTTCAATCATATTATTAACCAACAAAATGAGTGACTTTATTTTTGCTGTCACTCAACGTCTCTCTCACTTTACAAAATAACATCCCATTTCTAATCTGCGTTTCTAAATTCCATTTAGGCAACCTAATATGGAGCAGGACTAAAGTGATTATGTTCAGAATGTGAGTGGATATCACTAAACAGCTTGGACCCGGAGATTAGAAGCACCTCCTTACATTGCAGAATGTCTCTCCTTGCATCTTTTTTTTCAAATTTTTTAAAATGCATAGTAAAGGAAAGCTGTGTGCCTGAGAAACAAAAAGTGAGTTGGCAGTGATACATAACACCTAGGTAAACTTTTGAAAGAGCATCTAATGAACTAGAACAGGACAGTCCATACGTTTTTTAAAAAAAAAATCCTCAACATCTAAACCATTGCAGGTAACTGTCTGGGTACATCAGGAGTGTTTGGTTAAATTAGAGAGTATTACAATAATCATTACCACGAATGTAGGTTATAAACAGTCCATTTCTCTGCTCACTGATAGCTCTGACAGGGGCAGTTAACTCATAAAAATAAGCAGAAATTCGCTGTTACACGACACCAGTGTTAACCATGTATAAAGGGCCCACTCAGTTTTAATGAGATAAATGAATCAGTGAATGGTGTACCAAGTGATGTGAGTTTGAACCAATTCAAGTTTGTTAATTTACTTTGAGATGATAACAAATGTTACTGCAATGTGGGATTTTGGATCCATTAACTTCATATTCAGGAGCTTTAAAGATACTCAATAAACAGGCTGAACTAACCAGAATGTCATTGCATTCAATGTCCTGTTTCTGATAGTCATACAGTGAATGCTGTATTCAGTGACTTTCCTTTTTAAAGAAGAAATGCCAAGTGAAATGTATCCATTGTGAGTACATGGGAAAATATAGTTTGTTTGGTAGGATTTTACTTTAGTTGATTCATTTTCCCTTTAATAGGCCAGATACAATAGTTGGCAGCAATTAAGCTGACTGCAGAAAAGGTCCTTGAGTTCCCAGGTTCATTTACTGGAAGCAGGTGGAGTTTCTGCAGGGGATCAAAGATATTTTGTCTCACTGTTGACCAGTTGGTGGAAAGCAAACTGCAAACCATAACCACTGCCTCTGCAGAAACAAATCTACTCAGCAACAATACTGGAGAAAAGTTTATTTTTCAGTTGTGAAACTTGGAGAACTAGTCCCTCCTCTCATTGAAGGAAATATTCGCAGAGTCTCAGACACAACCTAAACATCAACAGTTCATTCGAGGATCACTGCAGCACTGTTTAATGTTGAGAAAAATTGATAACTAGTCATAGAGTCATGGAGTGAGACAGCATGGAAACAGACACTTCAGTCCAACCAGTCCATGCCAGTCATAATCCCAAACTAAACTAATCCCACCTGTGTGTACTTGGCCCATATCCTTCCAAACATTTGATATTCATTTACTTATCCAAATGTCTTCTATAGGTTGTAAGTATCCACCACCAGATCATCCCAGACACAAACCATTCTCTGTATAAAAAGTTGTCTCTGATATCGTTTTAAAAATTTTTCTCCTCTCATTGTAAAACATGTTCCCTATTGTTGAAATCCCCCACCATAGGGAAAATACGACAATGTCTGGGTCAAAAATTGAAAACAATCCCAGCTCCAAACATTTACAAAATATTACTATGGATCTTCCTTGAGTCCAAAAAAGATTGTCCCCTTTGATCAATGATTTGTAAAATTTATTCGCGTATCTAATGTGATGGACGTTTTCAAATAACTTCTGAAATGCAAGTGGTTCACATCAATCGTATTAAAGTGACATTTCGTGTGTTACCCCACACACAAAAAAACAAGTTTGTTGACATGAGTTGCTCTGAGGAAGTCTACGATGAATTCTTTTATCAAACAAAATCATTTCCAGTGTTGTGAGGGCTTGTCTATCTTCTGTGCAATGGTCTGAATTTTGAAGTTGTGTCTGACTGCAGATGAAACTGGCTGCTCTGGGTAAAAGTACAGTTTGCGCCTTTCACATTGTTAATGTATATTGCTGACTTTAGTTGAATAAAGGGATGTTGCCCCAGGCATCGTCTGGCACCATTAATTAGACCATTAATTTCCACATCGCTCGCCAGAGGATCAGGTGGAGTTTATTGATATGTGATATTTTTGAAACGAAAGCTTCGTACATTTCCAGGATGAATCATGTAAATTAGAGCCATTCACCTTTCCACTCATGGCTTTATAAACTTATATGAGGTCACCCCCCGAACTCTCACCCTCCAGTGAAACAAGTTCCAGTCTATCTGGATTTCCAACGGTAACTTTGTTCCCTCACATTCTGCTGTTAAAGATCCTCCTGCCACTCCAGGTCCACAGAGAGTGTCCCTTGATACTAGTTCAAAGAAATGAAAGGAACTTGTCCCACCATATTGTTCAATTTAATTTGGTTTCAAACACCATAAAAAATAAATGTTCATGTCATTGCTGATTTATGGGAGAATTCCGTTTACACAGTATCTGCTGAAATACCTGCAGTACCATCCTGAATCTGGTTCGCAGGTTCACCTGTTGCTCACAAATGCAAACAGACATCAGGGAACAGTGTGTGGGATATAGGTAAAGTAGTGTTACTTCTGCAATTATAATTACTTATACAAAGTAAATGAACTCACACCAGTGTGTAATTGTTACAGCCAAGAGCTGAGTCAACAAGAATGGAAACTATATAGAGGAAATACAGAATTGTTTTTGTATTCACTAAAATTGTATGCAAGAATGAAACGTGACTGCAAAACAATGGTAGATATTACAGACGAATAGATAAGATGCTGTGAGGGGAGGGAGTTAAGCTAGATATGCCTGTACAAACAGTAGGTATAAACATTTGTTTCCCACTTTTACTGAAACACAGGAACAAACCCCAATTAAAAGGGTCATAAGGATCAGTATGGTAGGGGAAGGCACAGATGGAGGGAATAGATAATAGTGAAGAAAGGATATGCCTAACAATGGGCCACAGCGGGATGATGTCAAACAGCCTTGTGAGGCCAGAAATAAGCATTTGTCACAGACAAGGAGGGCGCCGGTCTTAGGGAAGTGGAAGATGTAAACAGGGGAGGAGCAATGACATAAAAAAATAGAAACCAAATTACATAAATATTGTGTATTAGTTGAATTCAGTGTGTGTGTCCCTGCCTTGTGGACAGTGGACATCACACCGTCTTGCAAGAGTGAAATAAAGGGCACCACTGATTCAGATTTTGTCTCGGACTGAAATTATTGAAGTGTGTGAGCTTTGTTTCTCACAAGTGAACATCGTCCACACCCAGCCCTCCACCCTTCCCTTCTGTACGTTTCACTTTGTGAAATCCGTGTTGTCAATAATCAGTTAAAAGAAAGATTTTTAAAAACTTTCTTAATTCATCTTGCTGATCTTGACTGAGTAAAGGTATGTTGCTGTCAGCGTTTCTGGGGAACATGTCTGCATTTTTTTCATGTCAGTTTACAATGATATTAAGTCAAGAATTGTCAAAACGTCCTGAGAAACAACGTTTAGAAATGGGTGTTCTGCCCCTACTTTTTTCCCCATAAGCCAGGATTTACAGCATTGGAGATCATATCTATGTTGATAATGGATTAGACCCTACACAATGTTCCCGAATGTTTACTTCAAGTGCTATCACCTGCAGGGTTATGGACAACATGCTATAAAGTGGGTGTTGGCTGGAAGGTTCTGTTTTCACATGATACAGGTGTAATGGGCGAAGTGATCTCTCTCTGTCGTGAAAACTTCATCTTTCCTCAATTCATCTTTCCTACTTTGTCTCGTTCAGAGGCTCTAATTCACATGATTCATACCGGAAATATTCCAAGCCTTCGGTTCAATGATATTAATAAACTCCACCTGACTCTCCGGCTAGCGATGTGGAAATTAATGGTCTAATTAATGGTGCCAGACGATGCCTGGGACAACATCACTTTATTCAACTAAAGTCAGCAATACACATTAACAATGTGAAAGGCACAAACTGTACTTTTACCCAGAGCAGCCAGTTACATCTGCATTCAGATACAAAATTCAGACCATTGCACAGAAGATAGACGAGCCCTCACAACATTGGAAATGATTTTGTTTGATAAAACAGTCCATCCTAGACTTGCTTAGAACAACTCGTGATAACAAAATTGCTTGATTTTTTTTGTGTGGGGTAACACATGAAATGTTACTGTATTCCGACTGATGTGAACCATTTGCACTTCAAGTTATTTGAAAACGTCCTTCAAAAAAAGATATGGGAACAAATTTTAGAAATCATTGATCAAAGGGATTTTTTTTTTGGACTCAAGGAAGATCCATAGTGATATTGTGTAAATGTTTGGAGCTGTGATTGCTTCAAATTTTTAACTAAGACATTGGCATACAGTGGACAACATCACAATTTGCTGTAACATGAAACTCGCAACCACTGTGAACCATCGCCTGATGGTTCAGAATTTAACAAGGACCTCGCAAGGTTCGTGGAATGGACCGACGAGTGACACATGAAAATTAACAAAGGCATTTCTGAAATGATTAATTTAGCTAGGAAGAATGTAGAGGCTTCACATCTCTGTTTGCATTTCAATATACTATAAATTACTTTTCTATTATATCCTAAAATACTCGAGTCTTTGTTCATATTTAATACACTCTATCTTGTTCCGGGGTTAAGATAGTTTCTTTATTTATTTCACTCAAGACTGGATGCTGTACTTTTGCCTCAGTATTGACCAAACTCGGTTTGGTGCCAGCTTATATCACTTGAGCTGCTTTTTCAGGAAGTGAATCTCTCCACCTGTTAAGTCAAAATAATCTGTTCATGCTTAGATTGAAATAAATCCTATTAATATCATCCCAAATTCAGACTCGGTTATTTTGTATTTATTCATTGGAATTGAACAGGAATATGACTGGCTGTTCTTGGTGGAGTGGGAGGGGGAGTTAAAGTGTTCAGCCACAGGGCCGTGGGGTTGGTTGGCACGGGTGTCCCAGAGATGTTCTCTTAAATGATCTGCAAGTTAGTGTCCTGTCTCCCTGATGCAGAGGAGACCACATCGGGTGGAACAGACACAGTGGATGACATTTGTGGAAGTATAGATAAGTTTCTGTGGGATGTGGAAGGATCATTTGGGGCCTTGTCGGAGGTGAGGGGGGAGGTGTGGGCGCAGGTTTTGCACTTCCTGTGGTGACAGGGGAAGGTGACAGGGGTGGGGAGTGGGCTGGTGGGGGGCATGGACCTGACGAGGGAGTCGTGGAGGGAATGGTGTCTCCGGAATGCAGATAGGTGTAGGGAGGGAAATATACCCCGAGTGATGGGGTCTGTTTACAGTGGTGGAAGCAGCAGAGGATGATATGATGTATGCAAGGTTGGTGCGGTGGAAGATGAGGACCAGGAGGGCTCCCTGTTGCGATTGGAGGGATGGGGTTCAAGGGCATCATCGACCACGTGGGAGGGAAATTGCATTCTTTGATAAAGGATCTGGGATGTTTTATGGTGGAACTGGACCTCCTGGGAGCAGATGCGGTGGAGGCAGAGGAATTGAGAATAAAGGATGGCATTTTTACCTGAGGTCGGGTGGGAGGAGGTGTAGTCCAGGTAGCTGTGGGAGTCAGTGGGCTTGTAGTAAATGTTTAGTTGGTCACTGGAGATAGAGATGGAGAGGTCTAGGAAAGGGAGGGAGGTGTCCGAGATGGTCCCTGTAAAGTTTAGGTCAGGGTGGAAGGTTTTCGTAAAGTTAATGAACTGTTCAACCTCCTAGTGGTTGCATGAGGTGGCATTGATACAGTCATCAATGTAGCGGTGGTAAAGGTGGGCAATGATACCGGTGTAGCTGTGGAAGATTGACTGTTCCACATATCTGACGAAGAGGCAGGCATAGCTGGGGTCCATGGCTACCCCTTTGGTTTGGAGGAAGTGGGAGGATTGAAAGGAAATGTAGTTGAGGTTGAGCATGTACTGCTTGGGTTGGCATGACAGGAAGAAACGGAGGGCTTCGAGGCCTCCATCATGGCGTTTGGATGTGTACAGGGCCTGGACATTCTGTTCATTCTGGGGCTTATCAATAGCTTGCAGTTATTATGGAACTGCAAGGGCAGTGGCTGGGAACTCAGAGAAACCAATGGTTCAGTCTTCTGCTTGAAGCAAATTTTGACCAGAACATTTAAACACCACAAAGCTCACTGTAGGAAATGCCAGTGCTGCAACTTGTAATAATATTTGAAACTTGGAATTTTTAGTTATAGTTTCTGAAATAATCAAGACAAGAATTAACTGTTAGAACAAGCTCTATCAAAGAGAGAAGATTTGCAAGGTTTGAAACCACACAGTGCGGTGGTTTATTTGAATTCAATGTCGGTCAGATTTAGATACAGCCAATATGATCTCTCCATATATTGATTCTGTTAATCGGACACACCAACATACCTGTCTGTACTAAACTGTATTATTTGTTTAGTTGATCAAAATTTAGGAAATAGATCAAACAGAATGTATTTGGGTGGGAAGGTGATGGATACAGAAGACAGAATCAAAAGCTGGGAACATTAAATCTGAAGAGAGAGTAACAAGTAGTACAAGATCAAAGACATGAAAAGGTGCATGTCAATGTGTTCCAGACGTTAGTGAATCGAATGAGCTTGTTAGATCGTCGAGAGACTCGTCCAACGACGTCCTGGAATCAGACCGTGAAATAGAGATCGAAAGGTCGATTTGCAAATGTCACTTCAATGTGATCACTTCACACTCTGTGTCCTGATCTAGGCCACATTGGCAGATGTTTCTGCCAGATTGTATCCCCTGGGTTTATTTTCTGATCAGAAGTGAGATGTGTGGCTTGCTGCTGGCACATAGAAACAGGAAGTTGCGCGCCAGCTGAGAATGATACATCAGGCGCTACTTTCCGTATTATCAGCACAAACAGTCTTCCTACCTCTGAGGGTGAACACACACTGACAGTGTCAAGAACAAACGGACAGTTTGCTGTTGGTCTCAACATTGTATTCAATTCCATTCCCATTTTCCAGAATGAAGCAGAAGAGACACAAGATTATTTCAGCTCGAGTAAATTATCTGTCAGAGAGATAAGAAGAGATATCATCGGGTGAAAGGAGCGAAATGACAATATGTAGTTTCGCTCATAAACCTATGTTTAAAAGTAGAAAGCTTGAGGGAAGGTAATAAATAAATCTAAGAGACAGCATTCATTAAAAGTTGGAATTGTAAGGTTTAAGCAATAAAATTCAGCAGGGCTTTGGTGGAAGTGAGATCATATCGGAAGTGGTTGATTCTGTTTTCCGGAGAGGCAATGAGATGTGCCATCGGGTGTAAAAAGTGGATGTAATGCTTCTTGACTTCAATCAGGTTTTTGACCAGGTCTTGCATCTTCAATATACTAAGGGTTCATGGGATCTGGTGCAGTTTGGCAAATGCATCGAAGGGTTATTTGTTGGCAGAAGGTAATGGTCGAAGGTAGACATTGTGAAGACATCTTGTGTCCAGTGGCTTACTATACGACTTGGTGCTGGATCCTTTGCTGTTTGCAGCGTATATGAACGATCTAGTCAAGAATGTAGCAATTTTGATCAGTAAGTTCAAAGATGAGGTGAAAAACGTTTGGTTTTGCAATTAATGAGGAGGAAAGCTAGTGTGACATCGATGACCTTGCCTGTTGGAGAGAAGAATTGAAAACAGAACATTATATCCTAAAGTCTGTGAAGTAAAGCATTTTCAAGACTAACAAATGAAGTGAATATACGATGCATTGTTGGAATCTACAAATACAAAGGATAAGCGATCTTCTGTTGTGCATATCCACATCATGGAGTGTGGGTTGGAGTTATAGTCTGGAGATATTGTGGCTAGACCATTACTTTAGGAAACTGGGGTCTGAGCCTGCAGTGCTGCCACATCAAGTCATGAACTAAAGTTGATAATTAAACAACTCATTGAAGGAATAAGCTCCACAGATATCCCCTTGCTCTGCTTTGGAGAGCACAACACATCAGCGCAAAAGTTAAGGCTGAAGCATTCACAGCAATCGTCAGCCAGAAGTGCCAATTGTCTGATCCATCTCGGCATCTTCTATAGATCACCAATATCACAGATACCTGTCTTCAGGGAATTCGCTTCTCTCCATGTGAAATGAAGGCACTGTTGGGCGGGGGGCACTGGTTACTGCAAATGCTATGGAGCCTGACAAAATTCTGGCAATAATACTGCTGACTTGTGCTAGCCAAGCACTCCGAGTACAGCTACCACACTGGCATGGACAATGTGGAAAATAGGCCAGGCATGTCCTGTGCACAGAAAATAGGTCAAACCACCCTGGCGAATTACTGCTCCATCAGTCCATGCTCAATCATGAGTTAGGTGTAGGAAGGTGCTTTCAACAGTGCTATCAAGCAGCACTAGCTCAGTAATAACCTGCTCAGTGACATAAAATGTGGGTTGCGCAAGGCCTACTCAGCTCATGACTGAATTACAGACTTGATTTAAACATGGCTTAAAAATGTGTTGCTGGAAAAGCGCAGCAGGTCAGGCAGCATCAAAGGAGCAGGAGAATCGACGTTTTGGGCATAAGCCCTTCTGAAGCCTGATTCCTGAAGAAGGGCTTATGCCCGAAACGCCGATTCTCCTGCTCCTTTGATGCTGCCTGACCTGCTGCGCTTTTCCAGCAACACATTTTTAAGCTCTGATCTCCAGCATCTGCGGTCCTCACTTTCTCCTAGTTGATTTAAACATGGACAAAGAACTGAATTCCAGAAATGAGGGAAGAGTGACAGCCCTTCACATTAAGGTCACATTCGACAGAGTGTGATATTATGGAGTCCTAGCAAAACTGGATTCAATGGGTATCAGGTGACAACCTCCCTGCTGCCTGCAGTCAGACCTCACACATTGGAAGGTGGCACTGCTTGTTAGAGGGTAGTCGTCTCAGCCAAAGCAAATCTCTGTTGGAGTTCCTAAAGAAAGTGTCCTTGGCCCAATCATGTTCAGCTGCTTCAGCAATGCCTTTCCCTCCCTCAGAAGGTCAGAAGTGAAATCTGCATTGATCTAGCATTTTTTTTGGGACTGCTCAGTCCACATTCAAACGCAACAAAATCTGGACAATTTCCAGCCTTGAGCTGACAAGTGGCAAATAGCATTCACACCACAAACCTGCGAGACAATGACCATTGACAATAAGAGACAATCTAACCAAAACCCCTTGACATTCAATAGTGTTACCATCACGGAATCCCTCACCATCGACATCCTGGGTTTTATTGTTCATTAGAAATTGAGCTGGACACTCCATATAAATACAATGGTTGTAAGAGCAGGCCAGAGGCTAGGAATACTGCAGCGAGTAACTCACCCTCCTGACTTGCAAAGCCAACTGACTGTCTAAGAGACAGAAGTCAGGAGGGTAATAGCACAGCTCGCCCTTTGACTGGACAGGAGCACCTTCAACTGCACTCAAGAAGCTAGGCATTGTCCAGGACAAAGCATCCCACTTGATCAGCAGCACATCCACAAGCGTCCATTGCCTCCAAATCTGATGCTTAGTACCTGCCATATGCTGAAAAATGTGTTGCTAGAAAAGCGCAGCAGGTCAGGCAGCATCCAAGGAGCAGGAGAATCGATGTTTCGGGCATAAGCCCTTCTTCAGGCATACCTGCCGTATGCACTATCTAAAATACTGCACTGCAGTAACTTAGCCACTTCCTTACACAGTACCTTCCCACTACCACTTGCATCTCGATGGATAAGAACAACAGACACATGGGAGCAGCACCACTGTAAGCTCCTCTCTAAACTACTCAGCATCCTGACATGGAAATATATCATCGATCTTTTACTGTAACTGGGTCAAAATCTGGAATTCCCTTCCTCAGGTCATTTTGGAACATGTTATTTCAGAAAGGCAGCTTTCTGCCATCTTCTGAAGGACACCTACCGACAACTAAAAGCAACCACCGTGTTCCATGAGTCAATAAAAAAATCATTGAGGCTAACATGACAGTTTGAGAAAGTGGTTAAGGAGGCATTATGAGCATGTAATAAGCAATCAAAAGGTTTGGAGTAAAGTTCCAGAATCAAACTATACCATAGTAGCTTCAATTAATGAAAGAGTATGAAATGAAACTGCTGAAGTAACGAATGATAATCACAGACCTACCAAAGTTTTGAAGCATGTTACATGGTTCAGTATTATCCTTCAGAGGAGGATGTGCGACCTTCCTACCTGGCCTTCCCTATCTGTTCAACAAAAAGGCGATGGTTCCTTTCCTGTGCCGAACCTGACTAAGAAACCCATCAGGAGAAAGTGAGGACAGCAGGTGCTGTAGATCTGAGTTGAGAATGTAGTGCTGGAAAAGCACAGCAGGTCAGGCAGCATCCAAGGGGCAGGAGAATCAACGTTCCAGGCATAACAACTACATCAGGTATCTTAATAAAGGCTTTATGCCCAAAACGTCGATTCTCCTGCTCCTCGGACGCTGCCTGACCTGCTGTACTTTTCCAGCACTACAGTCTCGACTGAGAAGCCATTTGGTTGTAATAAAGCTTCTTAAGAAAGATCAACCATAATTAGCCGAACAAGATGGCAGGCCTCAAAATGGGAGCTGATGACCACCTTGGGATATGTGACTAACGCTTTCATAATTCAGTGAAGAAGTCAACAAATGCAAATGACAGTGAGTCAGGCTCTTCAGACAGATTTTAGATTGGTGATTGCATGCAATGTGATGTTGCTGTGAACAGCAAGAGAGTTCTTGCCAGTATTCCACTCCAATATTTGTTCATGATGTAAAGTGTCAGATTCATTGCATTTCTGTGCATTACCAAAATTCGGATCACAGTGATGGTATCATGAGAACAGTATTCTCGAACTCCACTTTGATGTTGAATGGCCAGGGTTTGGATCATTGTTTTGCATTTGAGTGAAATTTGAATTTAAAGAAATCCTGGAATCACAAAGGAAGGCAAATGATGACCATGTAACCCGAGTCAATGGAAAATACAAAAACAGCTGGTTCACGAGTGACAAGGCATCTGTCACATCTACATGGTCTGGCCGACATGAGATTCCAGACCCACTGGGAAGTAATTGACTGTGTTCTGAAGTGGCTTTAGCAAGCTATTCAATGGGCAGTTGGCGATAGGGACTCATTGCTGACCCTTACCATTAAGTAATACGTGTAACGAAACCTCGTAACAACTATATCAATTAAATGTAATTGTTGCGGCAGTTCCTGTATTTCACGTGAATATTCTAAATTTGCAGAATTTTCAGCACTGAATTGTTAACCTAAATAAAAGTTTTAAATTATTTATCTTTCAGAAATAAATAAAATCTGTTGTAATTCGGCTTCATAAATTTTTATTCACTTCTGCAAATGGTCAACATTCTTAAAATAAACTTGTTTCGATTTGAAACTTACCAACAAATCACTTCATTCACCTGGCTTTGCTGCCAACATCACTTCCTTGAAGCCAATTAAGCACTTATGTAAATAAACACAGAAATAGAATTCTCAGAATAGATTACAGAACCACAAAACCCTCATTTATATTTCCCTACAAGCACAGCACACGAATTGTGGAACAAATGCAAATAACTCAATGGATTCCAATACTAATTGATGTTCGGACTTTTTAATACATAAGTTGTATGATTGTTGAATGACAGAGGTATCAATTGTCATGTTTAGTCAAAAAACTATAATTAAGAGATACATTGGCACAGCTAATATTTCTGTGTCTCTTTTTCTCTCTTCCCCTCCTGCCTTCCCCCTTTTTTCTTTATCTCTGATGCCTTGTTTTGCCTCTCCACAATTGGACAATGTTTTCCCCAATAACATGAAGCCAACACCTCACCAACATTGCCTCTCAGCCAAATTCATCCATTTCTTTCGAGAGATTTGAGTCAGGACAGCAAGATTTTCTCAAAAATCTGTCTGAGCATTGAGTGATCTGGAAACGCTTGATAGGAATGAGGCTGCAAGACTTTACTGTGTTAGTGTTTTCATTGTATCTCTGCACTATTATTCTTGTCTGAGGAATGTTTAATGGTTCAATGTAATGCATATTTATAATTAACCTTACGCTGCACATCTCATGGAAGGTTTAATATTATAGAGGTCAATTTATTGTGTATCGACTCTGGGAGGATGTTTTTTAGGGAATCCTGGATGCAGCTCTACTCTGTGTCTAAACCAAAATATATTTGACATGATTGCATTGGACAACACAATATAGAGGGAGATTTACCCAGCACATTACATGAGCTGTACAATCACAGAAAACATTTGATGTAGCCGTGTAAAGGGATTTGAACTCCTACCCACTGTCTTTCTGATTTTGAAATGCTTGACACCAGAATAAATGGGAACAACACTATGCATCGAAACTTTGTTATACAAGTAGACTATCATTTACAGGCACAGACATACACGCACACATAAGCAAATCATCTCTGAACAACCCTTGCAGTGTTTAATGGATGAGTACTGAGAGAGCTTTAATATGCAACATGTGTGTATTCCATGCAACACATGCCGATAGTGTGCTTGATATGGTAGTTTAAATGTAGTTTTGATCTGTCTTTTACCTTTTCTGTGACAGCCGTGGTTGTGTTTGACAAATATTTAACAGAACTGAAGGACTATAAATGTAGTCACTGCATTAGAGGCAGAATGCAATGCCACCAAACAGTGAGAAAGATGATCCCTGTCTTTTTTCATGATGAGGGGGGATTGAAGCAGCTGGGCTTCAAACATGGAGGTTAATTTAGATGAGACCTATATAATTCTGAAAAGACTAACTTAGAGCAAAAGTCAATGAGAGGGAACCAGAAGCGGTCTGTTCAGCCAATGGGGTTTGGGCTTCCAAACAATGACATCATAGCTGAGCTGATAATCCTCACCTCCATTTTTACAGCGTTTAACTGTAAGCATTGATTCAATTCCCAAATCAAAACCTGCCCATTTCAGCCTTCAGTGTTCTATGGAAACAAATTCCACAGATTCACTACATTCTGGGAGACAAAATTCTGTTCTGCCTGACATTTGTGACCTCTAATTCAGAGATTTTACTCACTGGCCTGAACCTCTCCCACAAGGGGAAACAACATTTCTGCATTTACACCATCAAGTTTCCTGAAAATAATAGATGTTTCAGAATGTCACCACTGAATCTTCTATGTTCTAATGAGTATAGGCCCAAACGACTCAGTCTCTACTCTCAAGACAGTCCCTCCATCCTCAGGATCAGTCGACTAAACCTCGTGTGGATTGTCTCACAGTCCAGTGTACCTTTTCTTTGTGAGATGAGTCCCAAGAACAGTCCACAGTATTCCAGCTGTGGTAAAAATAGAGCTTCTTTTCAGTTTTAACAAACATTATAGTCATACAGATATCAGGCACAGAAACAGACCCTTCGGTCCAACTGCACTGCCCAGATATCCCAACCTGACTGAGTACCATTTGCCAGACATTTGGCCTATCTTTCTCTAAATGTTCCCTGTTCATACACCCATCCAGGTGCCTTTTAAATGCAGTAATTGAACCCACCTCCACCACTACCACTGGCAGCTGTTTCCATACATACACGTGAAAAGGTTACCCCTCAGGTTCTTTTCAAACGTTTCTCCTCTCACCTTAATCTGCTGTCCTCTAGTTTTGGACTCTCCCACTCGAGAAAAAAGGCCTTGGCTATTCACCATATCAATGCCCTGCATGATTTTATAGGGTCTTGTTCAGGCCACTCCTCAGCCTCCTTTCCTCTCACTGTAGGGAAAAGAAAAGCCCCAGTCTATTCAGCTTCACCTAAAACCTGAAACACTCCAGTTCCAGCATCATTCTTGGAAATCTTTTCTACATCCCCTCAAGTTTCACAAAATCCTTCACAGAAATGGTGAGCCAGATTTGTCTGTAATGATTCTAAACGTGGCCTCACAAATGTTCTGTACAGCTGAGAGATGACATCTCGACTCCTACACTTAATGTTATGACCAATGAAGGAAAGCATGCCAAACACCTTCTTCCCCACCCTGTCTACCTGCAACTCCACTTTCAAGGAATGATGCATCTGCTCCCTTTGGTTTCTTTGCTCAGCAACACTCCCCAAGGCCCAGCCATTAATTGTATAAGTCTTGCCCTGGTTTGCCTTACAAAAATGCAGCACCTCACATTTATTTAATAAAGTTTGGGTTCATGAAAGGCAGGTCATATTTAACTGATTAATTGGAATTCATTGAGGTCATAATGAGCGTGGTAGACAATGGGGAACTGGTGAACGTGGTGTATCTGGATTTCCAAAAGGCATTCAGCAAGATGCTGCACAAAAGGCTGCTGCATAAGATAAAGATGCACAGTGTTACAGGCAATGCATTAGCAGAGACAGAAAACTGGTTAACTAACAGAATGCAAAACGTGGGGATAAATGGGTGTTTTTCTGGTTGGCAATCAGTGGCGAGTGGTGTGTCTCAGGGATGAGTGTTGGGACTGCAATTGTTTGCAATTCAGGTCGATTGCTTCGAGTTAGAGATCCAAGTGTAGTGTGTTGTAGTTCGCAGAAGGCACTTAAATGAGTGATAGAGCAAAGTGTGCAGGAGGATATAGACAGGTTAAGTGAGTGGGCAAGAGTCTGGCAGATGGAGTACAATGTTAGTAAACGTGAGGTCATCCATTTTGGTAGGAATAATAACAAACAGAATGCTGCTGTGCAGGGGGACTTGGCTGTTCTTGTGCATGAAACACAAAAGTATAGTTTGCAAGTACAGTAGCTAATTAGGAAGACAAATGGAATAGTGTTCTTCATTGGCAGAGTTTAAAATTAGGACTTTCTGCTGCAGCTGTATAGGGCGCTGGTGTGACCATGCCTGCAGTACTCTGTACACTTTTCATCGCTTACATGAGATGGCACTGGGGTGGGGTTTGCTGAGGAGGTTGATTATGTTGATTCTGGAAATGAGGGGGTTGGCTTGTGAGGAGAGATTGAGCAGACTGGGATTATACTCATTGGAATTCAGAACAATGTGGGAAGGGGGTTGTAAAATTATAAATGGGATAGATAAGACAGAAGCAGGGAGGCTATTTCCACTGGTGGGTGAAATTAGAACGACGGGGCATAACCTCAAAATAAGGGCAACAGATTTAGGACTGAGTTGAGGATCAACATCTTCACCCAAAGGGTTGTGAAGCTGTGGAATCCCCTGCCTAGTGAAGCAGCTGAGGCCAACCTGTTGAATGGTTTAAAGGTGAATATAGATTTTTTAACAGTAAAGGAATGGAGGGTTATAGTGAGCGGGTGGGTAAGTGGAATCTTAGTCCATTGAAAGATGATCCATGATGTTATTGAAAGGCAGAGCAGACTCGTGGGGTCAGATGGCCTACTCCTGATCGTATTTCTAATGTTTGGATGTTGTTATGTTCTAACAGGCCTCCAATCCAAAACGTAATGCTCTCTGACTACTAAGTAAAAACTGAAAGAACAGTGGATGCTGTGTATCAGAAACAAAAACGGAAACTGCTGGAAATGTTCAGAAGGTCAGGCAGCATCTCTGGTGTGAAAGGCTCACCAGTTTATGATTCCCTGGCTTTTCCATACAACTTTCTTCAATAATGCTGCCACATTAGTCACTCTCCAGTCTTCTGGCATCTCATCTATGATTATCGATGTTACAAATATCTCAGCAAGGGGGCCACAAATCTCTTCCCTAGCTTCCCACAAAGTTCTGAGAAATACCTAATCAGCTCTCCAGGATTTATTTCCATTTTTCTACTTTAAGACCCCCAACACCTCCTCTTCTGTAAGATGAACTCATTTGATCTTTAAGGGCTGTATTCTCTTCTTAGTTATTCTTTTAACCTTAAAATAATTTTAGAATCTTTTCGGATTCTCCTTAATTCTATTTGCCATGCAATTTCATGCCCCCTTTTTTCCCTCATGATTTCCTGGTGAAGTATACTCTGACTGCCCTTATACCCTTCTCAGGATTCACTCAATCCCAGCTGTCTATATCTGATAAATGCCCCCTTCGTTTTCTGGACAGGAGTTGCAATTTCCCTCATCATTGAGCTTTTCCCATGCCTTGCCCTTCACACAAACAGAAACATACCATCACTGAACTCTCATTGTCTCATTCTTAAAGGCCTCCCACTTGTCAGTCGTCTCTTTACCTGTGAATAACCTTCCCCAACCAACATCTCAAAGTCTTTTACCATCGAAACTGGCCACACTCCAATTTGAAACTTTCATTTTTAAATCAATTCTATCCTTTCTCATCTTTATTATTAAACCAATAGAATTATGATCACTTTCCCTGAAGCGTGTCCCTACAGACACCTCAGTCACTTGTCCTGCCTTGATTCCCAACAGAAGGTCAAGTATTGCGAACTGTCCAGTAGGTGCATCCACATATTGAATAACAATGTTTTCTTGTACACACTTAACCAATTTGTCCACATTCCAAGATCTTAACACTACCCCAAACTCTGGTTGGAAAGTTAAAATTCCCTACCATTACCCTCTTTCCTTACAGAAAGCATAATCGCTTGTAAATTTCCCACTGACTATCAGGAGGCCCATTTTACAATCCCAGCAAGCTCATCACCTCTTTCTTATTTTTAAGTTTCATCCATATAACTTCAATGGGCAGTCTCCGAGAAATATCCTCTCTACATCCAGCTGTAATGTTCTTTCTAACCAAAAACACTCCTCCATCTCAATCTCCTGTCTATACATTCTATAACATCAGTTGCCAGTCCTGTTCATCCCTGAGCCACATTTCTGTAATGGTAATGATATCCTTGTCCCACATTCCCATCTATGCTCTATGTTCATCTGTCTCACATGTCAGGCCTCTTCCATCAAAGTAAATGCAGTTTAACAGTCTTACCTTGCTCTTGCCAAACTGTCGTCTGCCTTGACCCCGAGAATTGCTGACCGCATCTCACCTCAAACACTTCTCTTTTCTCACTATCTTGTTAGTTCCCACCATCCACCTTACTAATTTAAAACCTTCAGCATACTGCTAGCAAATTTCCCCACAAGAATATCGGTCCCCTTCCAAGTCAGGTCCCTCTTATATAGATCATTTCTATCCCTGAAGAGATCCCAATGATTGAAAAATGGGAATCCTAACCCCTGCAGCAGTTCCTCAGCTACACATTCGCTGCTCTATCTGGCTGTTCCTAATCTCAATATTCCATTAGTTTTTAAACAAACCCCAACATGACATTTGCCATCTTTATTGACAGTTGAAATTAAAAGCTAACGTTTTGTAGTTCGGAGATGCAGACTTTCTGTAGATTTCTGAATTCAATCTCTATCTTGCCTGTTAAAATGCACAAGTTCACGGTTTATGTCTGTTCTCATTTATTTAATCCACATTACATTAATGTGCAAAGCTCCTTGTTCACTCTCGTCCTATCTGTATCGCTCCACAAACTTCTTTTTGTGTCATACTCAACACTTGTCTCCGCTCGAATTTTTGTGTCTTTCGCAAACTTGCCTACAATATACTCACTTTCCTCATCTAAGTCATCAAAATACTTTGTAAATTTTTTTTGTCCCCCAGAACAGATTTATGTGGTACTCCACACTTTGACATCCTGTAAAATAAAACACTTCATCAAACTTTTCGGATTGGGATTTCAAAAATCCTCTCTCCACGTTAATACAGTACCTCCAAAGCCAAGGCTCCTTTCTTATTCAGTAATCTTATGCATGGGTGCTGTCAAATACCTTCAGAAAATCAAAACATATTACAATCACCGTTTCCTCCATTTTCTCCAAGAATTCCAATACATTTATCAGGCAAGATTTCCATTTTGTTAAGCCATTCCCAGTTTTCTGCTGGAACATCCTTTTTTAAAGACTCCACCATTTTTTTCAATAAATGATGTTAAACTAAGTAGCCTCAGTCAATCTTTTGTGTGCCTTAACTTTTTATGAGTGAAGGTGTTGGTTGAAGGATCTACTATCAGCCGTCACTTCCACCTGCTGGAGAAGCACTGTCATCTACTGTGAAAAACTCAACAAGTTGTATCTATGTTCATTTACTGAGAAAGCAATTCCACAAATGTTCTAGCTCATCACCTTCTGCTGGCGGTCCCAGATTTTACGAAGCTATTCATTGAAAGTCGACAAGGCTAATTAACATCAACTCAAGATCAATAATTGAGCAGAAATATCTCAATTCCTGGTCACGTATTTTTGTTCATCTCTTTTTAGGACATTAGCTTTGACAATGTGGAGACTGTATGGGTGGAGCTGTGAAATACCAAGGGACAAAAAACATTAGTGGGTGTCATACACAGACCCCCAGACTGCAGTGGTCGTATCGGAATAGTATTACACAGGAAATTAGCCAAGCATGTGATATGGAGACATCTGTGATCATGGGTGATTTTAATCTGCATCTAGATTGGACAAATCAAATTAGCCACAATGTCTTAGAGGAAAAATTCCTGGAGTACATACAGGATGGTTTTCTTAACCAATATGTGGATGAACCAACTAGAGAGCAGGCCATCTTAGACTGGGTACTGTGTAATGAGAAGGGAATCATTGCCAATCTAGCTGCGTGAGACTCCTTGGGGATGAGTGACCATGACATGATACAACTTTTTTATCAAGATGGAGAGTGAGCCAGCTGATTTGGAGACTAGGGTGCTGAATTTTAATAAAGGAAACTATGAAGATATATAAGGCATGAGTTGGCGTTGATAGATCAGTGAAAGTTGCTTAAAGGTGTGCCAGTAGATAGGCATTGGCAAATATTCAAGGAAATCATGGGGGAACTGCAACAACTATTTATTCCTGTCTGGTACAAAAGCAAAATGGGTAACAGGGCCAATCCATGGCTTATAAAGGAAATTAGATAGCATCCAATTGAAGGAAATAGCATAGAAATGGGCCAAGAAAAATAACAGGTCTGATATTTGAGAGCAGTTTCGAATTCAGCAAAGAAGGACCAAGGGATTGATTAAGATGGGGAAAACACAGTACAAAAGAAAGTAAGCTTGCAGGGAACATGAAGACTGATGCTACAAGGTTCTACAGTACATGAAGAGAAAGAGATTGATGAAGACAAATGGTAGGTCCCTACAGATGGAAATTGGGGAAATGTATAACAAAGGACAACGAACAGCTGAGCAATTATATACATCCTTTAGTTCTGTCTTCACAAAAACCGACAGTTATACAGGAGGTGGGTGAGGCTGCAGTTGGAGCATGTGTTCTGTTTTGGTCACCTTACTCAGGGAAGGATGTTATTAAACTGGAAAGAGTGCAGAAGAAATTTATAAGGATGTTGCTCGCACTCAGTGTTATAAGGAGAGGCTGAACAAGCTTTTTCTTTTCTTGGCAGTCTAGGAGACTGAGAGGGGATCTTATAGAACTGTACAAAATTATGAGAGGCAGACACTCAGTCTTTTTTGTCTTGAAGAAGATATCCTCCTCTGTCTTTCCAATCTGCAGGCTCCCTGCCTCTATTCCTGATGAAGGGTTTTTGCCCGACACGTCGATTTTCCTGCTCCTCGGATGCTGCCTGACCTGCTGTGCTTTTCCAGTACCACTCTCATCTAGACTCTGGTTTCCAGCATCTGCAGTCCTTTTAACTAGTTGGTTTATATCAGACAGGGAGAGATTAGTGTCAGTGACTGTGGGGCTGGTTTATATCAGACAGGCATAGATTGGCGTCAGTGACTGTGGGGCGGGTTTATATCAGACGCGGGAGATTGGTGTCAGTGACTGTGGGGCTGGTTTATATCAGACAGGGGGAGATTGGTGTCAGTGACTGTGGGGCTGGTTTATATCAGACAGGGGGAGATTGGTGTCAGTGACTGTGAGGCTGGTTTATATCAGACGCGGGAAATTGGTATTAGTGACTGTGAGGCTGGTTTATATCAGGCTGGAGGAAACTGTTGTCACTGTCTGTGGGGCAGGGTGAAATCAGACATCGGGAGACTTGTGTCTGTGGGGTGGTTTATATTTGACAGGGGGTGATTGGTGTCAGTGAGCGAGGGGCTGGTTTATATCTGACAGGAGGGGTTTGGTGAGGATGTTATAAAGCCAGAAAAGGATCACTTCATGTCTTAATTCTCTTTCAAGGCATACTGGGCACTCAAGGGTTAAACATTCCACTGTGAAACAGACTCATTACAGTATCAATTACAGAATAGACGGAACATCTCAGTAGGATAACTGAATCTTCGAGAAGGAATCCATTGCAGCCACACATGTGGATTCCTCTGCAGCCTCAAGCAACGGTATTTGTCCTCCCCAGCCAAGACTGATAGCCTTGGCCGCAACCCTGTTCAACTGCCTCCTGCTCCCATTATCTTGCTTCTCTCCGTATTAGCATAGGGATGTGAATTCCCCGGTGAAAACAGGCAAAACCCTTCAGTTTTAATCTCTTCCCATTGACACATGATCATGAAGAACACGATAATCAGTTGTTATCGCAGGACATCAACATTCACCGGACCTTGTAAAATTATAATTGCCCATCTTAAACAATGTAACGACAGTCAACCATGTGGATTATAGACCTTTTGTATCACCACAAGTAGACGCACAACTACTTTCAGGGACATGGAGAATCTCACGCTGCACTCCGATAATAAAGCATCTGCTGTCGTACTCAAACTTGTGTCGTCTGGATTTGTGGAACAAAATATAGATTACCAGCCTCACAATTCTATCTTTGATTTTTCATTTTCAATCAGGAAGTATCTGCTTCGCCTTCCCATATCTAACAAACCATCAGATTTCATCTCTGCAGCCTCAGATCCTCTCTGTCACCACAAATAAACACTGAGTGATGAAGATATTTAGCAGGTGCAGAAGCATCTGCAGAGAGCGAGAACAGAGTTCAAACCCAGGTCTGACAGTGTGTCAGAATAAAGCTCAATCTTGTGGCACTGCCACACTGACAATTGTTAGTGCCAACACCTCAATCAAAGTCTCTTCATTGTCCTGTTGTTTATCGAATGGCAGTGGTCGACATTGCAGAACTAGTCCCTTCAGCCCATTGATTCTGTGCCAGTCAAAAACAACCATCAAACTATGGTAACCTCATTTCTCAGCCCTCGGCCCATCACCTTGTATCAGGTAAAAACAAGGACTGCAGATGCTGGAAACCAGAGTCTAGATTAGAGTGGTGCTGGAACAACCCAGCAAGTCAGGCAGCATCCAAGGAGCAGGAAAATTGACGTTTCGGGCAAACAGTACAGACTACAGATTCAAAAACACCAGCAACGGTTCTCCTTCAAGACCCATCACCTTGTATGTCTTGGCATCGCAAGTGCACATCTGAATACTTCTTCAATGATTTGATGAGCTTCTGTCTGTAATGCCCTTCCGGCAGTGAATTCAGTTTCTCACCAACCTCTGGGTGAAAGCTTTTTTCCTTCATTACACAGACCATGAGTATAGGAGTTAGGACATCATGTTGAGGTTGTACAGGCCTCTTCTAGAATACTGTGTCCTATTCTGGTCTCCCTGTTATAGGAGGGGTATTGTTAAACTGTTCAGAAATTATTTACAAGGATGTTGCCAGGACTGGATGGTTTGAGTTCGATGGAAAGGAGCTTGAAGGTTGAGGGGTGACCTTACAGAGGTTTATAATATAATAAGGAGCATATATAAGGTGAATGTCAGATGTCTTTTCCCTCGGGTGATAGAATTCAGGGTTTGTATATGAAGAGGAAGTGATTAGAGAGATATGGAACAAGTACAGGTAAATGGGACTAGGGTAATTTAGGATATCTGGTCAGCATGGATAAGTTGGGCCGAAGGATCTGTTTCTGTGCTGTATGTCTCTATTACTCAATGACATGGTTGAGATGTATAAAATAATGAGGGGTGTTCATAAGGCAGATAGTGAGGAAATTTTCCCCTTGGACTAGGGAGCTTATTCCCCCCTAGGCTTCAGCACTAGGGGACATACTTTTAAAGTGAGAGGAGAAAGATTTAAAAGGGAAATGAGGGTCAACTTTTTCTACACAGAGAGTGGTTCGTGAGGAATTAATGGATGTGGGTTCAGTTCCAATGTTTAAAAGGTATTTGGACAAACAGGAAAGTATTGAAGGGATATGGGCCAGGAGCAGGTGGTGGGACTAGTTTTGTTTGGGATTATGGGTAGCATGGACTTTGGGGGGAACCAAAAGGTCTGTTTCCATGCTGTATGACTTTATCACTGACATTCCCCTTAAGTCTCCTGACCCTTACCTTAAATATCTGCACTGCCTTCCAGTCTTTACAACATTTGTCTGAATTGGTTCCTCCATCAAGGGGAATATTTCCTTACTGTCTACCCAATCAACACCTCTCATTATTTTGTACATCTCAGTGATCTCATAGAGTCAAACAGATGTACAACACAGAAACAGATCCTTCAGCCCAACTCGTCCATGCCAACCTGATATCCAAAATTAACCTCGTCCCATTTACCAGCACTTGGCCCTCTAATCCCTTCCAGTTCAAATTAAAAATCACCCAACACCAGGTTATAATCCAACAGGTTTATTTGGAACCACTAGCTTTCCGAACACTGCTCCTTCATCAGGTGGTTGTGGAGTTTTCTTCTACCCCTCCCGATGCCTTTTATATGTTACTAGCCTTGTACTGGCCTGCACTTCCTCTTGCATACACGCACCGCCTGTTGCATGAAAACGTTGCCCCTTAGGACCCTTGTAAGTCTTTCCCCTCTCACCCTAAACCTATGCCCTCTAGTTCTGGACTCCCCCACCCCAGGGAAAAACCTTGTCTATTTACCCTATCCATGCATCCATGATTTTATAAACCTCTAGAAGGTCACTCCTCAACCTTCGACACTCCAGGGAAACCAGTTCCAGCCTATTCAGCCTTTCCTGTAGTTCAAACCCTCGAACCCTGGCAACATCCTTGTAAATCTTTTCTGAACCCTTTCAAATTTCAAAACATCCTTTCTATAGGAATCAGAGCAGAATTGCACACAATACTCCAAAGGTGGCCTAACCAATGTCCTGTACCGCCACAACATGACCTCCAAACTTCTTTACTCAATGCTCTGACTAATAAGGGAAAGTATATCAAATGCCTTTGTCACTATCCTATCTACCTGTGACTCCCCTCTCAATCTCTCTGGTCTAAGGAAAACGAACCAATCTTTCCAGTCGCTCTTCATAACTGAAACTCTCCAGCTCAGACAATATCTTTCCAAGTCTTGAGTGCTAACACATCCCTCCTTAAATGGGGATTCCAGAAATGCAGACAACAAGCTAGCTGTCCCCTAGCCAATGTTTTCGATAGTTCTAACAGAACTTCCCAGCTCAAACTCGGTGCTTAACAAGGAAAGGCGAGTTTATCACCTGTGTTGCTGTTTAAGTGACTGGGGGACATGCACAACAAGGTCCCTCTGATCTTCAGTGCTTCCCAGGGTCCTATAGTTCATCACGTATTCCCTTACCATGATTGCCCTCCTATGATCTAAGCCCATCTTCCTCACTGTTTGCCACCACACTGGTTTTGATATCATCTGTGAACTCACTGATCAATCCTCCAACTTTCAAGTGAAAGTTATTTCAATAAACCTAGAAACTGCGAGGTCCCAATACTGGCCTCTGCAAGATCCCACTGGGAGAAAGTGAGGACTGCAGGCGCTGTAGATCAGAGCTGAAAATCTGTTGCTGGAAAAGCGCAGTAGGTCAGGCAGCATCCAAGGAGCAGGAGAGTCGACGTTTCGGGCATGAGCCCTTCTTCAGGAATGAGGAAAGTGTGTCCATCAGGCGGAAGATTAGGCGCTCTCCCTCCAGCCGTCGTGTTGCTATGGCCTGGCGATAGAGGAGTCCAAGGACCTGCATGTCCTTGGTGGAGTGGGAGGGGGAGTTGAAGCGTTGAGCCACGGGGTGGTTGGGTTGGTTGGTCCGGGTGTCCCAGAGGTGTTCTCTGAAACGGTCCGCAAGTAGGCAGCCTGTCTTCCTAATATAGAGGAGGCCCCATCGGGTGCAGCGGATGCAGTAAATGATGTGTGTGGAGGTGCAGGTGAATTTGTGGTGGATATGGAAGGATCCCTTGGGCCTTGGAAGGAAGTTAGGGGGGAGGCAATTTTGCATCTCTTGCAGTTGCAGGGGAAGATGCCGGGAGTGGAGGTTGGGTTGGTGGGGGGGGGGGTGGACCTGACGAGGGAGTCACGGAGGGAATGGTCTTTTTAGAATGCTGATCGGGGAGGGGAGGGAAATATATCTCTGGTGGTGGGGTCCGTTTGGAGGTGGTGGAAATGACGACGGATGATACGATATATATGGAGGTTGGTGGGGTGGTAGGTGAGGACCAGTGGGGTTCTGTCCTGGTGGCGATTGGAGGGGCGGGGCTCAAGGGCGGAGGAGCGGGAAGTGGAGGAGATGGGGTGGAGGTCATATTCGATCACGTCTGAGGAGATATTGCGGTCTTTGAAGAAGGAGGCCATCTGGGTTTTACAGTATTGGAACTGGTCCTCCTGGGAACAGATGCGGTGGAGACGAAGGAATTGGGAATATGGGATGGCGTTTTTACAGGGGGCAGGGTGGGAGGAGGCGTAGTCTAGGTAGTTGTGGGAGTCGGTCGGTTTATAGTAAATGTCCGCATTGATTCGGTTGCCTGAGATAGAAAGGGAAAGGTCTAGGAAGGGGAAGGAGGTGTCTGAGATGGTCCAGGTAAACTTGAGGTCAGGGTGGAAGGTGTTGGTAAAGTGGATGAACTGTTCAACCTGCCTCCACGAGGCAGCGCCGATACAGTCATCGATGTAGCGGAGGAAAAGGTGGGAGGTGGTGCCAGTGTAGTTGCGGAAAATGGACTGTTCCACATATCCGACGAAGAGGCAGACAGAGCTGGGGCCCATTCGGGTGCCCATGGCTACTCCTTTGGTTTGGAGGAAGTGGGAGTGTTGTAAAGTGTTCAGGGTGAGGACCAGTTCAGTCAGTCGATGGAGGGTGTCAGTGGAAGGGTACTGTCTGGTCCGGCGGGAAAGGAAGAAGCGGAGGGCTTTGAGTCCTTCATGATGGAGGATGGAGGTGTACAGGGACTGGATGTCCATAGTGAAGATAAGGCGTTGGGGACCGGGGAAGCGAAAATCATAGAGGAGGTGGAGGGCGTGGGTGGTGTCCCAAACGTAGGTGGGGTGTTCTTGGACTAAGGGGGACAGGACCATGTCGAGGTATGCAGAGATGAGTTCTCTGGGGCAGGAGCAGGCTGAGACAATGGGTCAGCCGGGGCAGTCAGGTTTGTGGATTTTGGGCAGGAGGTAGAAACGGGCAGTGTGGGGTTGTGGGACTCTGAGTTTGGAGACGATGGAAGGGAGATCGCCTGAGGTGATGAGGTTATGGATGGTCTGGGAGATGATGGTTTGGTGGTTGGAGGTGGGGTCATGGTCAAGGGGGCAGTAAGAGAAGGTGTCCGCGAGCTGGCGTTTAGCCTCAGCGGTGTAAAGGTCGGTGCGCCAAACTACTACCGCGCCTCCCTTGTCTGCCGGTTTGATGGTGAGGTTGGGGTTGGAGTGGAGGGCTGCACGTTCTGAGGGTGAGAGGTTGGAGTGGGTGAGAGGGATGGAGAGGTTGAGGCGGTTAATGTCGCGGCGGCAGTTGGCTATGAAGTGATTGAGGGCAGGTAAGAGGCCAGCACAGGGTGTCCAGGTGGATGGGGTGTGTTGGAGGCGGGAGAAGGGGTCGTCAGAGGGTGGGCGAGAATCCTGGTTGAAGAAGTAGGCACGGAGGCGAAGGCGGCGGAAGAATTGTTCGATGTCTCGCCGCGTGTTGAACTCGTTCATCCGAGAGCGTAGGGGGATGAAGGTGAGGCCTTGTACAGCTTGGGGAAGGTAGGAAGGGACAGTGGTAGCATCTTTACCTCTGAGCTAGGAGATTCAGTTTCAAGTCCCACCTGGTCTAGAGGAATACCATACCATCACTGAACAGGTTGGTTGAGAAACTATCTCCAAGGTGTTTTCTCCTCTCTGAAATCCTGAATAGACATTCCAACAATACCTCTGCACCTGAATGGCACTGTCTCTTCTCAATCTAATCTTTCTTCCTTCCATCCGAACCTCTTTTGGGAGATTTACAGCATTCACTTTACAGGTAAGTGAGTTTTGCAGCTTTTAAAAACTTTTATGTTTGTGTCTTCGCTGAAACAGCAGCAGGAATTTATCTTCTTGGATAACACACACACACACACACACACACACACACACACACACACACACACACACACTGAACCCTGATCTCGGATGATGACCTCTGCAGGGAGACAGACATCAACTGTAAATAACCTCTTGGATCTTCCTGTACATCGACAGCATTGGTCTGTTTGGGTGCCTGCTTTTCTAAACCGTGTCTAAGCAACAAATGATGATAGATTCATAACAGTTTTCCTCCAATCAATGTTTAAGGCATGTGTTTGTGTTATTTTTCACTGAGTGTTGATATAATCTTCTAAAATGGGGAGTGGCTTCCATCTCAGATGACCACACCAGCGTGCCTTGGGGACCCAGAGGAAATGATTAGGGAAGTGTATCTGTACCATTCCACCTTCTGCACCCTGTACCGCCAGATAGTGCTCCCTCAGTATCTCAGAAAGCACCTCCTCTGTATGTTTATCCCCAAAGCACCTCGACAGAACATTCATGCCCTCAACACCTCAGAAAACAAACCTGTTACCCCCTTGGACCGTGTTCATCCCCAAACCTGTTCTCACTGTGGTGACCCACAGCCACCCCCAAGATTGGAGCCCAGGGCCCAGAACATTATTTGGGTCTCTGGATTGGTTATAGAATGTGGAAGCAGGCCATTCGGCCTATCAGGTTCACACTGACCCTCGGCAGAGCATCCCAACCCCCACTCTATCCCTGGATCCCTTCATTCCCTCAGGCTAATCCACCGAGCCTGCACATCTTTGGACAGTGGGAGGGAACTGAAGCACCCAGAGGCTGACACGGGGAGAATGTGCAAACTCCACACAGACAGTCGCCCGAGGCTGGAATTGAACCCGGGTGGGGTGAGGCAACAGAGCTAACCACAGAGCCCCTGTGACAATCCCACTATCTCCTCCCCGTTCATGACTGTTTGATGTGTATACCCGGGGAGTATCTAACTTGTCTAGCGTTTATTTAAGAAAGATTAGGGAAAAGGACAATGCCTCCACAAGCTCAAGATGCTTGGTCCCCCTCGAAAAAATATTTATATGTGTTTCAAACAGAGACTTTATTCACAAAAACAATGATGTACAAACATAGTAACTAAAGTTTGGTTCTGTACAATCTTTACAACAAGTCTTTATGATGACATATATACTTCTCTTGGCTGATTAACTGAAATGTTAGATCTGAGCTGTTCCTTCTTAATTAACATCATAAAGTTACATTGATAAGGATCTTTGTGAAGTGCCGTAAATCTTTATCTGTTCCCCCATGCATCCCGCCCTCCAAATACAATGCCTTACAAAGGCTTAAACCTGAGCTGAAAATGTGTTGCTGGAAAAGTGCAGCAGGTCAGGCAGCATCCAAGGAGCAGGAGTATTGACGGAAACATCGATTCTCCTGCTCCTTGGATGCTGCCTGACCTGCTGCGCTTTTCCAGCAACACATTTTCAGCTCTGATCTCCAACATCTGCAGTCCTCATTTTCTCCTAAAAGCCTTAAAACTGTTTGTCAACTTTCAACAGAAGCAACCTGAGGACATGAACACAGACTGAGTTGCTCAGTGACACATGATTGATTGGGTCAGATCAAATTCTCAAGCAAACACCCGCACAGATTGCTGGGGAAATTAGAACATAGAACATAGAACAATACAGCACAGAACAGGCCCTTCGGCCCACGATGTTGTGCCGAACATCTATCCTAGATTAAGCACCCATCCATGTACCTATCCAAATTCAGCAGATCAGACAGCAACGGTGAAGAGAGAGAGAGAGAGGAACAATTCACATTTCAAGTGACCCTTCCTCAAAACAGTCTGTTCTGAAGGAACTTTTCCGCAGAAATCACTGGATTGAAAGGTGAACTCTCTCTCTCTCTCTCCCTTCACAGATGCTGCCGGACATGCTTAGCTTCTTCAGCAATCTCTGTATTGATGGTTCAGGTTTCCAGCGCGTCCGTACAAGTTAATTTTAGTGTTGAATTCCCAAGCTTGCTCTATTATAGGGATTGGATTCCTCTGATACAGTGTGTGGGGGGGTGGGGGTCTCAGTTACCTCAGCTAACTGGTTCGTGATGCCAACATTGTTGGCTCAATTTCTATCATGTCTGAAATTACCATCAAGGCCCCAACTTCTCCACCTCGCCCCTCCCCTGAGGTGTGTAACCCACCAGCCCTCTCTCTCTGACAAGATAGCAGCTCTCGGGTCCTCCTGGTCTATAATAACTTCCCAACTTTAAAAAGGCACTCCAGTAAGAGAGCTCTTTACATGGTTCAGGTCAAAATCCTGGAGTTCACTCCCTAACATCAACGTGGGACACCAAGGGCTATAGCAGGAGAATACAGCTCACCCCCACCCTCCAGGCAACTGGATGGTATGGTAATCTCATGCAAGTGAAATTTGCAAGTAACCTTTATTACAAGGTCACGGTGGATGGTCACTGAGACTGTTTCTTTACCTCTGTTCAAATCAGTGTAACGGAGAACCAAAGGATGGGGTGAAAATGACAGTGATAGCATTTCGTTGGTTGGTGTCTGTTTGAGGTTGCATCATCTCTATGAATGTTTGAACACTTATTCAAGGACATGCAGTTAGCTGCCAGAGGATATGGTGGGGGCTGGTACAATTGCGACATTTAAAAGGCATCAGGATGAGTATGTGAATAGGAAGGGTTTAGAGGGATATCAGCCAAGTGTAAGCAAATGGAACTAAATTAAGTTGGATATCTGGTTGGCATGAATAAGTTGGGCCGAAAGGTCTGTTTCCATGCTGTGCATCTCTCTGAATAGACTGTTGCAAAGTTTCAGACAGGGCTTGGATTGTGTGTCTCTGTCATACTTTCTCAGAATCTGCAAACGCAATGTCTCCATATTTCCACAAAACATTAAGAAAGAGAAAAAAAAAGGCCGTACTGAGGGAGTGCCACACTGTTGGAGGGTCAGTGATACGTTAGTGTTGCACTGTCAGAGGATCTGTACTGAAGAAAAGCTGCACTGTCAGATTGTCAATACTGAAGGATTGCTGTACTGTCAGAGGGTCAGTTAGGATGGAGTGCTGCACTGTCAGAGGGTCAGTACTGAGGGAGTGCTGCACTGTCAGTGGGTCAGTACTGAGGGAGTGCTGCACTGTCAGAATGTCAGTACCGAGTGATGCTGTACTGTCAGGGAGTGAGTGCTTAGGCAGTGCTGCACTGTGAGAGGGTCTGTAATGAGGGAGTGTTGCACTGTCAGAAGGTCATCATGCAGTGAACACTCCACTGTCAGAGGGTCAATACTGAGGGAGTGCCACTCTGTGGAGAGTGAGTACTAAGTTAACGTTGCAGTCGGAGGATCAGTAAATAGGCAAACCTGCACTATCAGAGGATCAGTACTAGGGGGCGCAACACTGCCGGACCTTCAGTACTGAGGGAGTGCTGCACTGTCAAAGGGTCAGAGCAAAATGAGCGCTGCACTGTTGCAAGGTCATTACTGTGAAAGCACAACATTATCGGAGCATAAGTACTGAGGGAGCACTAAATTGTCAGAAGAACAGCATTGAGAGAATGCCACCCTGTCAGAGGTGCTGTAGTGAGGGAGTGCGACACTGTCAAAGGGTCAGCACAGAGGAAGTGCAATACTGTCAAGGGTCAGTGCTGAGGAGGCGCTGCACTGTTAGAGGGTCAGTACTGTGGGTCCTTTGGAATGTCAGAGGGTGAAAATGGATGGAATACCGCACTGTCAGAGTTTCATTGCAGTGCAGTGCCACACTGTCAGAGAGTCACTACTGGGGGAGTGCTTCTCTGTCAGAGAGGCAGTACCGAGAGAGTGTCACACTGTTAGAGGGTCAGTACTGAGGGAGTGCCGCACTGTTGGAAGGTCAGTCCTGAGGAAGTGCTGCGCTGTGGGAGGACCAGTACGGAGGGAGTGCAGCACTATGGAACGTCAGTACTGAGTTAATATTGAACAGTCAGAGGGTCAGTACCGAGGGAGTGCTGCACTGTCAGAGGATCAGTACTGAGGGAGTGGCACACTGTCAGGGAGTGAGTAATGAGGCAGTGCCACACTGTTGGTTGGTCAGTACTGTGGGTGTATCGGAATGTTGGAGGGTCAGAATGGAGGGAATACCGCACTGTCAGAATTTCATTACAGTGCAGTGCCAAACTGTCAGAGAGTCACTACTGGGGGAGTGCTTCTCTGACAGAGGGGCAGTACTGAGCGAGTGTCACACTGTCAGAGGAACAGTACTGAGGGAATGCCACACACTGACAGGGGGTCAGTATGAATGGAGTGCTGCACTCTCGGAGCGTCAGAAGTGAGGGAACTCCACACTGTCAGAGTGTCAGCATAGACAGAGTGCTGCACTGTCAGAGGATCAGTATTGAGTGTGTGCTGCACTTTTAGAAGGTCAGTACTGAGGGAGTGCAGCACTGTCAGAGTTTCAGTATGCGGGAGTGCAACACAATTAAAGTGTCAGTACTGAGGGAGTGCTGCATTGGCAGAGGGTCAGAACTGACAAAACACCGCACTGTCAGAGGGTCAGTACTGAGGAAGTGCTCATTCTCGGAGGGTCAGTAAGGAGGGAGTGATGCACTGTTGGTCAGTCAGTAAGGAGGGAATGGCACACTATCGGAGCAAGAGCACTGTGAGAGGTCTGTACTGGGGGAATGTCACACTGTCCAAGGTTCAGTCCTCAGGGAATGCTACACTATCAGAGGGTCAGTACTGAGAGAGTGCTGCACCATCAGAGGGTCAGTACTGAGGGAGTGATGCACTGTCAGAGCGTCAGTACTGAGGGACTGCTGCACTGTCAAAGGGTCAATACTGAGAGAGTGCTGCACGATCAGAGGGTCAGTACTGAGGGAGTGCTGCACTGTCAGATGGTCAGTACTGAGGGAGTGTTGCACTGTCAGAGGGTCAATACAGAGGGAGTGTTGCACTGTCAGAGGGTCAGTACTGAGAGAGTGTTGCACTGTCAGAGAGTCAGTACTGAGGGCGTTCTGCACTGTC
Organism: Hemiscyllium ocellatum; assembly: GCF_020745735.1. Classification (NCBI taxonomy): domain Eukaryota; kingdom Metazoa; phylum Chordata; class Chondrichthyes; order Orectolobiformes; family Hemiscylliidae; genus Hemiscyllium; species Hemiscyllium ocellatum. Next base: position 75,982,713 of record NC_083420.1, on the reverse strand, counting down.
AGATGGTCAGTACTGAGGGACTGCTGCACTGTCAGAGAGTCAGTACTGAGGGACTGCTGCACTGTCAGAGGGTCAGTACTGACAGAGTGTTGCACTGTCAGAGAGTCAGTACTGAGGGACTGCTGCACTGTCAGAGGGTCAGTACTGAGGGCGTTCTGCACTGTCAGAATGTCAGTACTAAGGGAATGCCGCACTGTCGGAAGGTCAGCACCGAGGGAGGTCCACATTGTCTGAGGGTCTTCACTGAATGAGTACTGCAATATCAGTGGGTCAGTACTCAGGAAAAGCTGCACTGTCAGAGGTTCTTTAATGGAAGAGTGCTGCACTATCAGAGGGTCAATACCAAGGGAGTGCTGCAATGTCAGAGGGTCAGTACTGACGGAGTGCTGCAACATGAGAGGATCAGTACTGAGGAGCACTCCACTGTCAGAGGGTCTGTACTGAGGGAGCACTATACTGTGAGAGAGTCAGTACCGAGGGAATGCTGTACTGTCAAAGGGTCAGTACTGAGTGAGTGCTGTACTGTCAGAGGGTCAGTACTGAGTGAGTGCTGTACTGTCAGAGGGTCTGTACTGATGGAGTGCCGCACTGTCAGAGGATCAGTCCTGAGGTTGCGCTACACTGTCAGAGGGTCAGTACAAAATGAGCACTGCACTGTCAGAGGGTCAGTACTGAGGGAGTGCTTCACTGTCAGAGATTCAGCATAGATGGAGTGCTGCACTGTCAGAGGGTCAGTACTGAGTGTGTGCTGCACTGTCAAAGGGTCAGTGCCAAGGGAGTGCTGCAGTGTCAGAGCGTGAGTACTGAGGGAGTGCTGCACAGTCAGAGGGTCAGTACTGAGGGAGTGCTGCATTGCCAGAGGGTCAGTGTCAAAGGCACATCACACTGTCAGAGGTTCAGTACTGAGGGAGTGCTTCACTGTTAGGGATTCAGCATAGATAGAGTGCTGCACTGTCAGAGGGTCAGTACTGAGTGTGTGCTGCACTGTTGAAGGTAGTGCTGCACTGTCAGAGGGTCAGTGTCAAAGACACACCGCATTGTCGGAGGTTCAGAAATGAGGGAGTGCTCACTCTGCGAGAGCAATGATGAGGGAGCGCCACACTGTCAGCCGGTCAGTACTGAGGGAGTTCTGCACTGTCAGAGGATCAGTACTAATAGATTGCTACACTGTCAGCGGGTCAGCACCAAGTGAGCGCTGCAACGTAAGAGGGTCTGTATTGAGAGAGTGCTGCGCTGTCAGAGGGTCTGGACTGAGGGAGTGCTATACTGTCAGAGGGTCGGTACTGAGGGAGTGCTGCACTGTCTGAGTGTCAGTCCCAGGGGAAGGCCACACTGTCAGAGCGTCAGTAATGCGGGAGAACGGGCAGCATGGTGGCACAGTGGTTAGCACTGCTGCCTCACAGCGCCAGGGACCTGGGTTCAATTCCCGCCTCAGGCCACTGACTGTGTGGAGTTTGCACGTTCTCCCCGTGTCTGCGTGGGTTTCCTCCGGGTGCTCCGGTTTCCTCCCACAGTCCAAAGATGTGCGGGTCAGGTGAATTGGCCATGCTAAATTGCCCGTCGTGTTAGGTAAGGGGTATATGTAGGGGTATGGGTGGGTTGCATTTCGGCGGGTCGGTGTGGACTTGTTGGGCCGAAGGGCCTGTTTCCACACTGTAAGTAATGTAATCTAATCTAAAACCGCGCAGTCGGTAGGTTGGTAATGACAGAGTACCGCATTGTCAGAAGATCAGTCCTGAGGGCGTGCTACTCTGAGAGAGGGTCAGTACAAAACGAGACCTGCACTTTTGGAGGGTCATTACTCAGGGAGAACAACACTGTCGGTGAGTCAGTGCTGAAGGAGTGCTGCACTGTCAGAGGGTCAGTACTGAGGGAGTGCTGCACTGTCAGAGGGTCAGTACTGAGGGAGCACTGTACCATCAAAGGTCAGTACTGAGGATTGCTGCACTGTCAGAGGGTCAGTACTGAGGGAGTGCTGCACTGTCAGAGGGTCAGTACTGAGGGAGTGCTGCACTGTCAAAGGTCAGTACTGAGGGAGTGCTGCACTGTCAGAGGGTCAGTACTGAGGGAGCACTGCACCGTCAAAGGTCAGTACTGAGGATGTGCTGCACTGTCAGAGGGTCAGTACTGAGGGAGCGGTGCACTGTCAGAGGGTCAGTACTGAGAGTGTGGCACACTATTGGAGAGTCAATACTCAGGGAGCACCACGCAATCAAAGGGTCAGTACGGAGACAGTGCCTCACTGTTGGAGTGTCAGTACTGAGAGAGATCCTCACTGTCAGAGGGTCAGTATGGGGCAGTGCCGCATTGTCACTGACTTTCCAAAATGTGGCACACCCTAAGTACTGATCCTCTGACAGATCGCCATACACTCAGTGCTGAGGGAGTGCCACACTTTTGGAAAGACAGTATTGAGGGAGTGGTGCACTGCCAGAGGGTCAGTACAAAGGATGTGCCGAACTATCGGAGGAGAGTACTGAGGGAGCACTGCACTGTCAAAGGGTGAGAAGTGAAGGAATGCATACTGTCAGTGGGTCAGTACTGAGGGAGTACCGCATTGCCAGCGATCAGTATTGAGGGTGTGTTACACTGTCAGAGGTTAGTACTGAGGGAGTGCTAAACTGTCAAAGGGTCAGCACAAAATGAGCACTGAACTGTTGAACGGTCATTACTGAGGGAGAACAACACTGTCGTAGCGTCAGTGCTGAGGGAGTGCTGCACTGTCAGAGAGTCAGCACAGAGGGAGTGCTGCACTGTCAGAGGGTCAGCACAGAGGAAGTGCTGCGTTGTCAGAGAGCCGTACAGAGGAAGTGCTGCACTGTCGGAGGGTCACACGGAGGTCTGGACTGAGGGAGTGTCACATTGTCAGAGGTTCAGTCCTCAATGAATGCCACCTTGTCAGAGGGTCAGTACTGAGGGAGCATTGCACCATCAGAGGATCAGTACAGAGGGACCGCTACATTGCCAGAGTAATAGTACTGAGGGGGTACTGTACTGTCAAAGGTTTAGTACTGAGGGAGTGCTGCACTGTCAAAGGTGCAGGACAGAGGGTGTTGCCGCACTGGTGGTGTCAGTACTGGTGGAATGCCGCACTGTTGGAGTGTCAGCACTGAGGGATAGCCGCACTGTCAGGAGTTTAGTACTGAGGGATAGCCGCACTGTCAGAAGTTTAGTTCTGAGGGAGGGCTGCACTGTCAGGAGTTTAGTTCTGAGGGAGGGCTGCACTGTCAGGAGTTTAGTTCTGAGGGAGGGCCGCACTGACGGGAGTTTAGTTCTGAGGGAGGGCCGCATTGTCAGGAGTTTAGTACTGAGGGAGGGCCGCACTGTCAGGAGTTTAGTACTGAGGGAGGGCCGCACTGTCAGGAGATTAGTACTGAGGGAGGGCCGCACTGTCAGGAGTTTAGTACTGAGGGAGGGCCGCACTGTCAGGAGTTTAGTACTGAGGGAGGGCCGCACTGTCAGGAGTTTAGTACTGAGGGAGGGCCGCACTGTCAGGAGTTTAGTTCTGTGGGAGTGCCGCACTGTCAGGAGTTTAGTTCTGAGGGAGGGCCGCACTCTCAGGAATTTAGTACTGAGGGAGGGCCGCACTGTCAGGAATTTAGTACTGAGGGAGGGCCGCACTGTCGGGAGTTTAGTTGTGAGGGAGGGCTGCACTGTCGGAAGGACAGCACTCAGGTAGTGCATCACTATCAAAGGGTCAGTACTGAGTGAGTGGTGCACTATCAGAGGGTCAGTACTGTAGGTGTGTTGCAATGTCAGCAGTTTATTACTGAGGGAGTTCCACACTATCAGATCATCAATGGTGACGGAGCTCCGTACTGTCAGCGGGTCAGTACTGAGGGAGTGCTGCACTGTCATAGGGTCAGTACTGAGTGAGCACTACTGTTTGAATTAGTCAGTACTGAGAGAGTGTCAGTACTGAGGGAGTGCCTCACTGTTGGAGGGTCAGTACTGCTGGAGCACTGCACTGTCAGAAGGTCAGGACTGAATGTGCGCTCCATTGTCAGAGGATCAGTATTGAGGGAGCGTTGCACTGTCAGAGGTTAGGACTGACAGAAAGCACCAATGCCAGAGGGTCAGTACTGAGGGAATACTGCAATGTCAGACAGTCAGTACTGAGGGAGTGCTGTGGTCTAAGAGGATTATCTGGAATTACAGAACATAGAACATAGAAACGTACAGCATGGAACAGGCCCTTCAGCTTATGACGTTGTGCCAAGGATTAGAACATAGAACATTACATTGCAGTACAGGCCCTTCAGCCCTCGATGTTGTGCCGACCTGTCATACCAATCTGAAGCCCATCTAACCTCTACTATTACATGTACGTCCATATGCTAGTCCAATGACGACTTAAATGTACTTAAAGTTGGCGAATCTACTACCGTTGCAGGCAAAGCATTCCATCCCCTTAATACTCTCTGAGTAACGAGACTACCTCTGACATCTGTCCTATATCTATCACTCCTAAAGTTAAAGCTATGCCCCCTCATACTCGCCATCACCATACTTGGAAAAAGGTTCTCCCTTTCACTCTGCCTAACCCTCTGATTATCTTATATGTCTCTATTAAGTCACCTCTCAACCTTCTTCTCTCTAACGAAAACAGCATCACTTCCCTCAACCTTTCCTCGAAAGACCTTCCCTCCATACTAGGCAACATCCTAGTAAATCCCCTCTGCACCCTTTCCAAAGCTTCCACATCCGTCTTATAATGTGGTGACCAGAACTGTACACAATATTCCAAGTGCAGCCGCACCAGAGCTTTGTACAGCTGTAGCATAACCTCATGGTTCCGGAACTCGATCCCTCTATTAATAAAAGCTAAAACACTGTATGCCTCCTTAACAACCCTGTCAACCTGGGTGGCAACTTTCAAGGATCTGTGTACCTGGACACCGAGGTGTCTCTGCTCATCTACACTGCCAAGAATCTTACCATAAGTCCAGTACTTTGCATTCTGGTTACTCTGACCAAAGTGAATCACCTCAGACTTGTCCGCATTAAACTCCACTTGCCACCTCTCTGCCCAGCTCTGCAGCTTATCTATGTCTCTCTGTAACTACAACATCCTTCGTCCCTATTCACAACTCCACTGACCTTAGTGTCATCTGCAAATTTACTAACCCACCCTTCTACGCCCTCATCCAGGTCGTTTATAAAAAAGACGAACAGCAGTGGACCCAACACCGACCCTTGCAGTACATGACTGGTAACTGGACTCTAGAATGAACATTTCCCATCAACCATCACCCTCTGTCTTCTTTCAGCAAGCCAATTACTGATCCAAACTGCTAAATCTCCCACAATCCCATTCCTCTGCATTTTGTACAATCGCCTACGGTGGGGAACCTTATCAAACGCCTTGCTGAAATCAATATATGCCACGTCAACCAATTTAATCTCATCTACCTGTTTGGTCACCTTCTCAAAGAACTCAATAAGGTTTGTGAGGCATTACCTACCCTTCACAAAACCGTGCAGACTATCCATAATCAAATTATTCTTTTCTAGATGATTATACATCTTATCTCTTATAACCTTTTCCAACAACTGAAGTAAGGCTCACTGGTCTATAATTACCAGGGTTGACTCTACTCCCTTTCTTGAACAGGGGAACCACATTTGCTATCCTCCAGTCTTCTGGCACTATTCCTGTAGACAATGATGATTTAAAGATCAATGCCAAAGGCTCAGCAATCTCCTCCCTGGCTTCCCAGAGAATCCTAGGATAAATCCCATCAGGCCCAGTAGACCTATTTTAACATTCTGCAGGATTTCTAATACCTCTTCCTTGTGAACCTCAATCCCACCTAGTCAAGTAGCCTGTATCTCAGTAATCTCCTCGATAACACTGTCGTTTTCTAGCGTGAATACTGTCGAAAAATATTCATTTAGTGCTTCCCCTATCTCCTCTGACTCCACACACAACTTCCCACTCCTATCCTTGATTGGCCCTAATCTTACTCTTGTCATTCTTTTATTCCTTAAATACCTATAGAAAGCCTTAGGGTTTACCGTGATCCTATCCACCAACAACTTCTCATGTCTCCACCTGGCTCTGCCGAGCTCTCTCTTTCAGTCTTCCCTGTCTACCATGTAGCTCTCAAGTGCCCTGCCTGAGCGTTCACATCTCATCCTAACTTAAGCCTTCTCCTTCCTCTTGACCAGAGATTCCACTTCCTTCGTAATCTACGGCTCTTGCGCTCTACAGCTTCCTCCCTGCCTGACAGGTACATATTTATCTAGGACACACAGGAGCCTTTCCTTGAACAAGCTCCACATTTCTAATGTGCCCATCCCCTGCAGTTTCCTTCCCCATCCTATGCTTCCTAAACCTTGCCTAATCGCATTGTAATTGCCTTTCCCCCAGCTGTAACTCTTGCCCAGTGGTATACACCTATCCCTTTCTATCACTAAAATAAACACAACAGAATTGTGATCGCTATCACCAAAGTGCTCACCTCCTTCCAAGTCTAACACCTGGCCGGGCTCAATACCCAGTACCAAATCTAATATGGCTTCCCCACTTCCTGGTCTGTCTACATACTGTGTCAGGAAGCCCTCCTGCACACACTGGACAAAAACTGACCCATCTATAGTACTGGTACTTGAGTGTTTCCAGCCAATATTTGGAAAGTTGAAGTCCCCCGTGAAAACTACCCTGTCTCTCTCACTCCTATCGAGAATCATCTTTGCTATCCTTTCCTCTACATCTCTGGAACTATTCAGAGGGATGGGCTCTCAATGCTGGCCAAGCCAGTGACACTCACATCACAGAAAATGAATATTTAAAAAAAGAATGCCTGCAAGATTAAAACAGCTGCACACTGTCCGAACTGCCATCTCTGCCTCTTCTTATTGAGGAAGACAAAAGAATCTCACCTTGCCTTTCCCATGCTCACCTTTCTCACCAAAGCCCAGTGTTCACCCCTGCCCTCACTTATCCCAACCAGCAGCACTGCCACCACCAACACAGCAGCCCCTCTCAAAATGTCTTGTCAGTAAATTTTTATTAACTGGTTACTACAATTACAATGCAATCTCTACCATCAGACTCAGTACCATTTAGGTGACAACCAATTTTCTAACAGATTTTCTCGATCTCTCTCCTTTTTTGGTTAGAGGGAGGGAGGGAGGGAGGGAGGTGGAAACACGACAGTGATGTAAGATATATGTACAACAGTGAGACAGGAATGCGAGGATGGCTCATGTTAACTCTCAGACACTGCAGAGTGAAGCAACACATTTACTGCATAATAAACATAACATTTCATCCCCACTCACACCCGGCATGACAGAAATAAAATGTGGATCGGTTGGACAGGCTGGGTTTGTTTCAGCTGGAGTTTGGGAGAGTGAGGGGTGACTTCACTGAAGTGTCTAAGATCCTGAATGGTTTGATAAGGAGGATGTGGAAAGGAAGTTTCCTCTTGTGGGCCATTCCTGAACAAGAGGGAACTGCTTTAAAATTGTGTTCACCCTCTCAGGACAGAGATGAGGAGAGTTGTTTCCAATCAGAGGGCAGTGCAACTTTGGAACTCTCTGCCCCAGAAGGTGGGCTCACTGAGTATTTTAAGACACAGGTTGATAGATTCTTGTTCAGGGATGTTGGGGGGAGATGGAATACAAATCACAAACAGATCAGGCCTGGTCTTATTGAACGATGGAACAGGCTCGAGGGGCCGAATGGTCACCTTCTGCTTCTTTCCCACATGATCCAAGGACTGAGCGCTTTGTTTAAAATTCATTCACTGGGATGTAGGTGCCACTGGCTATGGGCAGCATTTATTACCCAGAGGGCAGGTAAGAGCCAACCACATTGGTGTGGGTCAGGAGTCACATGTAGGCCAGATCAAGTAAGGATGGCAGCTTCCTTCCCTAAAGGGCATCAGCGACTCTGATGGGTTTTTCCTGACAATTAAGAATAATTTCATCAATAGGCTTATAATTCTAGATTTGTATTGAATTCAAATTTCACATCTGTCGTGATGGGATTTGAATCAGGGTCCCCAGAATATTACCTGGAGCTCTGGATGAACAGTTCAGCAATGATACCACGGGACAGTTACCGGGCTACAAAGGGACAGTGTTAATGGTGGAAACAAAAACCTTGATCAAACAGGTAGAAATGAAGGAGAGGCTGTAGAATGGAGGAGAATTGAAGGGAATGGGGGAAGAGAATGACCAAGTTTAGGTTCAAGGCAGCTGAAACTACAGACACCAACAGGGAGGAGAATAAAATAAGAAACTGTCACGCAGCTGGAATTGGATAAGTGCAGATCCCTCAGGGAGGTGTGGAACTACGCAGGGAGGACAGGGTGAAGGCACGGGTAGGTTTAAAAGCAGTGAACCAAATTTTGAAATTTTCTTCATGAACATAATAAAGATCAGGTTAAAACTGAAATAGGTGTCTTACACAACTTGCTGCAAGGACACAGTGAATAGAATCTGAGGTGAACATGAGAATATGGAGGTAGAATGTGGGAGACAAGTTGGGACTGTATTGGATTCGTCATGGTGAGAGGGAACAAATGCTGGATACAGGGTTTCAGCAGCTGATGGACTGACACTGAGGTGAGCCATCGGAAACTGAGCAAGTGACCACCATCTAATAGGACAGAGAAACTGATCCATCAGCTTGAAGCTAACTGACCACATGGCTGTCAGTGACTCCAACACAAGTGAATGGAAACATTGCTCAGAGACTGTTTCTGTAACATTCAACACAACCAGGAAATAAAAAAAGTGAATAATTAGCTGCAAACAAGGCCAGTGCTCTGTTAGAGTCAAAATCACTCAATGTTCAGTTAGTGACCATTATTGACTCACAGAATATTCTAACCCGCAGAATCACAGTAAAAGGGGAAAGTAAACAACATTCTTGGCAAAGACATAATGAACCAACTGCTTGTATAAAAACAGCTCAGAACAAAGGGACTGAATCCTCCACAAACTGACCAACACAGATACCATCAGATTTATAGATAGAGATTGGAATTCTTTGGAAAAACCCTTCCCTGTTGATGGTGTGTGGTAGACACCATTCTCAGTGACAACTGCCACTTATTTCCTTTGAAAAGAATCTCTGTTTCCCCTCAGAAAGGCAGGTGTGTCGCACACTTACAGACTGACTTACAGACAAAGGAAACCTGAACTGAGACTCGTAGGTTAATTAAGCTATCAGTGACAGTCCATTGCACACAACAAGAGCTCAGACCACAACAGATTCTAGTGAAACCAACAATGCAACGAAAAAGGCGAATTAGTCTTTATAATCATGCAGCCTCTCTCAATCAAATAATATCAGTCAACTTCCAAACATTTTAAAACTATTAATACCAATGTATACATATTTATTTCCATTCCTAATTTACTCCAAAAAATATACCTGGTTATTCTCTTTAAAATATTTTTTAAATGGTCAGTTCATAATCATAATTCATTTCCAATTATTCTTAGTGCAAAGAAATTTGCAAACTAAAATAGTTCTCAAGTCAATAATGACACTGGAAACATTGTTATGTAGTTCAACCATATTTCAAAATATTGCTTTGGTTCATTATTGCAGTGAAGCTAAAATTAAAATCTATTTATTTTCTCTGATATCCTTCCATTACTTTATTCCCTAATAATAATGCCCATGGTGTAATGGGTGACAAGCATTAAAATGATGTTGAATCTTCAATGCAAGAACTGGTACAAATCATCACATATTATTCAGTTCATTCATTGTCATTGATTATCAGGGTTATTTCCATTGTATGATTACATTAAATTCACTTAAATAATCACAGTACAATTCTCACCTCTATAGATATGTAAAGTGAATGTCAAATTATTAATGTTTCAAGTCAAACCAAATTCACATCTTGTTCTGTGTTATTCCAGGAATGACGGAATGTTACATTATTATGGGAAACAGGAACAAGTGAAGGTGGTGCCTCTCAGACGTGAGGCCTTAAACCAAAGGGCCAGATGGTAGTTACAGTGGGGGAGGTACCTAGTGCCCCGCTCTCCTCAGAAGGCAGTGAGGACGGTGACACTGACTGGAACAGGTTAGACGACAAAGCGCCCATGTATGGTCAGAGGGTCGGCAATGGGTGGGATGACCCACTGCTCTGTCAGGCCCAGAAGGCAGTGTCTCTGGCACCACTCGGCATCAAAGCTCAAACTTGTACAGACAGTAGGGAGCAACAAAGGGAACTGACAGGAACTAAACCTGAACCGTTTACCCGTCTGAATGACAGATGTTGGTGAATGACCACCCAGCCTAATGGAGAAATGGTAATAATGGGCCTTATTGGGCGGCACGGTGGCACAGTGGTTAGCACTGCTGCCTCACAGCGCCAGGGACCTGGGTTCAAATCCCGCCTCAGGCGACTGACTGTGTGGAGTTTGCACGTTCTCCCCGTGTCTGCGTGGGTTTCCTCCGGGTGCTCCGGTTTCCTCCCACCGTCCAAAGATGTGCCGGTCAGGTGAATCGGCCATGCTAAATTGCCCGTAGTGTTAGGTAAGGGGTATGTGTAGGGGTATGGGTGGGTTGCGCTTCGGCGGGTCGGTGTGGACTTGTTGGGCCGTAAGGGCCTGTTTCCACACTGTAAATCTAATCTAATCTAATCTAATCTAATCTAATATGGATGAATTAGTTGAGGTACACAGTCTCACCAAAGATGATGTCAGGCCAAGATCTTTCAGGCTAAGATGCCCTGACGTGTACAGCAGAACCTGTCCCTGCAATGAGAGGGTGGGGATGTGAGCTAGTTCCCCAAAGTGCACAGCCGATCATTGCCTCCAGGCATTTACAGATATTACAGGGACACTCCGGGGAGGTGACAGGCTGAATGGGCTAAAATAACCTTGGTGAATCAGGGACCCAAGGGTAATATTGAGGATCATACAGAGAGGAAGTCTGAGGTGTGTAAGGACCATGGGTGATTACCAAACCCCAATCTGTGATGATGAAATAGGTTTGATGTATTTTAAAGATGACATGGGACCCTAATACAGGGAGGGTAACCAGACCCACAATGTTACAAGGGAAGCAGGAAAGGGGACATAGCCAAGGAACGTAGGCAGAGAGAGGAAGATAGATGTTCACATTGTGTGTGGCCTGTGTTCACGTCTGCACATGCATAGCCCAGGAACGTTTCTTGATGTGCTGTTTGGGACCAACAGCACATGATGTTAATACAGGAGCATCCACATCAGTTACGGATATGGATTTACCCCTAATCCCCACAACTATAAAAAGAGAGCAGTCGGAGGGGGAACCGAGGAAGCTAGATGAAGCGAACCTGCCCTGATGCAGATCACGGATATGACAAAATGTATTCAGATATGGGAGTGTGAAACTGAGGAAGGGACCACTTCTGGGAGTTGCCATTTTAGAACAGTTAGAAGCAATTATTGATGTTTGGACCCGAAATATAAAATGGGGACGCACTGGTCAGGGCTGAGATAGGAAGGAAAGGAGAGGCGACAGAGTAGTTGCATTGCAGGGAGACTGGGACAGTCAGGGAATCTGGGGAGTTATAGTTAGGACCCTCTCAGTGGTGTGGGTAACTCAAACAGGAATGTGCGTAATTATCTGTCGGTCCTGTAAAGATAGAGGGCCCTCTCACTCCCCACACAAACAGGATCCCATTAAAGCCGGGGCTGAGGCAATAAATATGACAGTGACAGATTGAGAGAAGCAGGGAATAGTCAGATTGATAGTATCCCAGACTAATTTACGGAATCCAGATGGCTCATCCCACCTCACTGTTGGTTATACCTCCCTGAATAAATCTGTCACGAAAGAATAACCTACAATAGCCAACCTCGCCGCGATATTTAATGTATTGAAATCACAACAGGATGCAGTCTCAGCTCTTGATATTGTGAATGGGTTCCAATCCATACCTGTGTACCCAGAATGCCAGAATAAGCTGGTGTTTACTGTTGAAGGAAAACAGTACACCTGGATCCAGTTACCTCAAGGATATCACAATATTCCAGTATATCCCATCGATGTATAGCTGATGGAGTTAGTCACATTGATCTTACCAACACCTCATTACCTCAGTCGGTGAGAAGGAACATATCTGGATATTAAACAGACTATTGGGTCAGGTCAGCCAGGACGGACTTAAAATTAAGCCACAGAGAGTGCAACTGGGAAGGTAGGGAGAGACGTACCTGGGACATCATATCAGGGAGATCAAATCAGGAAGGGAGAGGGGAGAGTCCCAGCAGAATGAAAGACCATGATTTTAAAACTATCCATGCGCACACACCATGAAGGGGTTAAGGTAAACTTTAGGATTGTTTAATTATTGGAGGACTTTTGTGGAGAATTATCCAGAAATAGTAGAACCATCACAAGCCCTGACACAAGCACTGACATTAGCCAGGGATCAGGGAGTCAGCATATGCACAGACAGTCAGCATGCCTATTGTTCATGACCATGTGTTGGCCTGGGCTCGGTGACGGAACATCACCCTGTCTGGGGGCCACATCGAGCATGAGGAACAGGTCAGAGAATTAGTGGAAGCAGCTAACTTTCCCAGTGAAGCAGCAATAATGAAGATTAGAGCTCACAGGAAAGTAGAAACTGCACAACAATGGGGCAGTGAGTATGTGAGTAAGGCAGGTGAAATACTGACTGAAACAGTGCAGACATTTGGGGATGTGGCAGTCGCTACAGAAGCGAGAAAGGAAGGTTGGAGACATTCCCAGAAATAGCCCCACAACAGGAGAAAGAGGAATAGGAAAAAGGGGGGGGGGGGGGTGGCGCAGTAATGGGACAAGACAGAGTCTGGATGATCCAGCAGTGCCACCACACTGTTTAAGACAAACATTATTACATCTTGGGCAGGATACAATGCAATATCAGATGACCCACTACAGGGGTGGCCTGAAACAGGGAGAGATACAGCAAGGTTTTGTCGAAGGGGTATAGTCTGTGCACAATGTGAGCCAGGGAAAGCAATCAGGACAAAATGGAGGCAGCAGCAGGGACCCAGGGGCCCATGGGAACAATTACAGATGGATTTTACACATACCCCCATCCCAATACCAGGGCAAGAAATCCTGCTGGGTCTTAATAAGCAGGTTTACTCAGTGGGTGGAAGCATTCCCCTGCAGATTCTGACCAAGGGACACATGTTACAGGGAATATAGTTAAACAGCTATGTGCCCTGTTTGGTACTGAACAGAAATCCCATCCCCCATACCATCCCCAGAGCTCAGGGACAGCAGAAGGAATGAAGCAGACAGTGATAGTTAGTCTGATTCAGGCCCTGACAGAGACAGGCAGGGATGGGTTAGAGTACTCTCCACCAACCTAATGAAACTGAGGTCAACCCCAGCAAAGGGAATGGGGCAGTTCCCCTTTGAATTAGTGACTGGACGGACTATGCAGCTGCCAGTGGGTGTGGTAGTGGGAGGGCTGGAGATGTGCAATGACAAGGATAGAGTTTGTGAAAGAACTGGCAAAGCAACTGCATGAGCTGAGAGGGGAATTTGCAGAAGGATAGAGAATCAGAAATTGGGAAAGGGAGCTCATAAACATCCCAGCTGACATCCTGAGCCCAGGGGATCGGGTCAGGGGGAAAATATTACTGGAACGTATGAAGGAAATACATCAAAATGTTGGACTTGGCTGGGGGAGCCACAGCGTTCCAGAGAGGGAACTCTCCCATCATGCACTAGTAAGGAGCTCTGAATAAACATTGGTCGTGCTGCTCAACACAGAACTCAAGGCTCCTCTTCGATATTTCTCCCAGCAACAGCTGTGCAGGGGCATGTTGCTGGCTGGAGGGCTGTGGCCAGTACCTCTGTTCCACAAGGATCAGAACTGGGACATCTGTTGTTTGCAAAATATATCAATGATTAGCCTGAAAGTGTAAACAATTTAATTAGCAAGTTTGTAGATGGCACAAAGTGAGGAAGTTGTGAATCGTGAAATATGTTGTTAAAGGAAACATCAAGGACGAGATCAGTTGGAAAGTTATGCGGATAGATTTTAATTCAGACAAGTGTGAGGTGATGTATTTTGGGAGGGTCATTGTAAGAGGAATGTATACACTAAATGGAAGGGCCCTAAGCAACTTTGATAGAGAGAGAGATCTTCAGGTGCAAGTTCACAGCTCCCTGAAAGTGGTGAAGGAGGTGGATGGCAGGCTTGTGAGGAGACTGAATATAAAACTGTAGTTAGGCCACCTTTGTGCCGTTTTGATCACCGCATTATAAGGAGGATGTGGAGTCTTTGGAGAGGGTGAAAACAGGTTTAGCAGGATATTGCCTGGATTGAGAGAGGTTGGAAAAACTTGAATTGATGTCTTGGGAAAGTCCGTGGCTGCTGGGTGACCGACAGGCACAGATAGAGTGAATAATCTGAATCTTTTCCAAGGTGGAAATGACAAATTCTAGAGGCCATACAGTTAAGGGGAGAGGGGGCAAATTTAAAGAAAATAAAAACCGAAAGAACAGCAGATGATGTAAATCAGAAACAAAAACAGAAGTTTCTGGAAATGCTGAGCAGGTATGGCAGCGTCTGTGAAGAGAAATCAGAGTTCATGTTTCTGAGGATGGACCCGAAACATTCACGTATTTTTTTCTTCACAGATGCTGCAAGACCTGCTGAGCATTTCCAACATGTGAACGTTTAAAGGGAGTTGTGTCAGGCAATTTTCTTATGCAAAAGGTGGGAGATGACCAGAATGCACTCTCCTGGGAGGTGTCAAAAGCAGAAACAATCACAACATTTAAGAGATATTTGGACACTCACATAAGCAGGCGTGGGTTGGCAGGGATATGGATGATGTACAGGCAGATGGAATTAGTTTGGAATGGCACCATGGTCCGCACACACATGGTGGGCCGATTATTCTGGTGCTGTCCTGTTCTGTTTTCCAGGGGATAGAATGTGTGGAGCATGCGTTAATTTTTATTTAGAACACACAGTAAGTTGTTGCATTTTGAGAGAAGGAATGTAGAAAGGGAGTATATATTTGAATGGCACAGACACAAAGAATAAAGACTGGGGGATTGGGGGACAATGTGTACAAACCTTTAAAGGAGAGAGGACATAATCAATGAGTTTTGATCAAAACATATGGGACCCTGGGCTTCATTAATAAAGGGAATGAGAACAAACTCATGGAAATAATTTCTTGGACTGGTTAGGTTACAGTCAATCATTATATTCAATTCTGGTCAACAGATTCCTGGTCAGGAAGGATATGAGGGATCTTCAGAGTGTGGAGTATAGACTTAGTGGAGTGGTTCACTGATGAAGAAAATGCAGTCTCTGGATTGATTTAGAAAAATTGCTTTTTCTTTGAAGAAATCAAGTTGAATATATTTTTATCGATTAAAATGGATAAGATTACAACAGATCTAGATAGAACAGACAATTTTAAAAAACTGTATTCGATTGGGGATGGCACAAGATTTAAGATCAGCTGTAACGTTTTGAGAAAGTGGGAGATGAGCAAGTGTTCCCACTGACTGTATTGGCTGGAAATATACAGAACATGCTGCCTGTAATAGTGGTGAAAGTAGAGATGATCAATGATTAAAGAATACAATTATATCACATCAGAGGGAAATAAACTTGCAGGGTTTTGGGGACAGATGGACAATGAGAATATGGGATTCTGCACAGAGAGCCAGCTTGGATTTGATGGGACCCTTTCTGTGCCATAATGCTTTTTTTTTGTACTTGCTTAACTTATCCTAGTTATTTGACTTCAGGGGTTAAATTATCATTAAAGTAAATCTGCTCTGTGTTCAGGTTGTCTTTCCACAGCAGGAGATAATGTTTCCTGTTTTATACTTGGTTCTGGGGGAGTCCCCAGGTAGGGTACACAGAACTGAACACCTATTCCAGGGTGTTTTTACCAGGATTGTGAATATCTTTTACATCCAGTGCCACACCAATACCTGCAATGCTTTCCGACTGACTGACTAAATGAAATATGTTCCTTCTACAGCATGTTGCTGGCTGGAGGTCTGTGGACAGTGTTGTTCCACAAGGATCAGAACTGGGACATCTATTATCTGTTAAATATATTAATGATTAGCATGGAAATGTAAACAATTTAATTAGCAAGTTTCTAGATGGTACAAATTGATGAAGTGAATCATGAAGAATGTTGTCAAAGGATACAGCAAGAAAGAGATCAGTTGGAAAACCCATACGGAGACAGATTTTAATCCAGACAAGTGTGAGGTGATGTATTTTGGGAGACTCATTGCAAGAGGAATGTATTCACGAAACCGAAGGGCTCTCAGCAGCATTGATGTACACACAGAACTTCAGCGGCAAGTTCACAGCTCCCTGAAAGTGGTGAAGGATCTGTATAGCATACTTGCCTTCTTTTGTCAGGAGACTGAATATAAAGCTGTAAGACCCCTGACAAAAATCCAAGTCTTTCCAACCTCTCCAAATCCAGGCAACATCCTGGTAAACCTGTTTTCACGCTGTCCAAAGCCTCCACATCCTCCTTTTTATGTGGTGATCAAAACAGCACACAATACTCAAAAGGTGGCCGAATTATTGTTTTATTTATTTTTAATATATTCAGTCCCTTGCGCGGGGGGACCTAGAATCAGGGGGTGTAGAGTCAGTGGATAGAGCTGAGAAATTCTAAGGGTAAAAAGATCCTCTTGGGAGTTATCTACAGCCACCCAAACAGTAGTCTGGATGTCGGATGTAAGTTGAATCAGGAGCTGAAATTGGCCTGTTGCAAAGTTGTTATGGGGGATTTCAACATGCAGGTAGACTGGGAGAATCAGGATGGCATTGGACCTCAAGAAAGAGACTTTGTGAAGTGCCTCCAAGATGGATTTTTAGAACAGCTGGTGCTGGAGCCGACCAGGGAGAAGGCAATTCTGGATCCGGTATTGTGCAACGAACCAGAATTGATCAGGGACCTCGCAGTGAAGGAGCCATTGGGAAGTGCGGCACGGTGGCACAGTGGTTAGCACTGCTGCCTCACAGCGCCTGTAGACCGGGTTCAATTCCCGACTCAGGCGACTGACTGTGTGGAGATTGCACGTTCTCCCCGTGTCTGCATGGGTTTCCGGTTTCCTCCCACAGTCCAAAGATGTGCAGGTCAGGTGAATTGGCCAAGCTAAATTGCCCGTAGTGTTAGGTAAGGGGTAAATGTAGGGGTAAGCGCTTCGGCGGGTCGGTGTGGACTTGTTGGGCCGAAGGGCCTGTTTCCACACTGTAAGTCTAATCTAAAAGTAGTGACCATAATACAATAAGATTCAATCTGCAATTTAAGAGGGAGAGGGTACAATCGGAAGTGACAATATTTCAGTTGAATAAAGGGAACTATGGAGCTATGAGGGAGGAGCTGGCCAAAGTTCAATGGTGCAATACCTTAGCAGGGAAGACAGTGGAGGAACAATGACAGATATTTCTGTGTATAATGAAGATGATGCAGGATCAGTTCATTCTAAAAAGGAAAAAAAGATCCTAGGAAGAGGCATGGGAGGCCGTGGCTGACAAGGGAAGTTAAGAAACATATAAAGTTAAAAGAGAAAAAGTATAACATAGCAAAGATAAGTGGGAAAACAGAGGACTGGGAAGCTTTTAAAGAACAACAGAGGATTACTAAGAAGGAAATACGCAGAGAAAAAATGAGGTACGAAGGTAAACTGGCCAAAAATATAAAGCTTTTTTAGGTATGTGAAAGGCAAAAAAATGGTTAAGACTAAAATTGGACCCTTGATGACAGAAACAGGGGAATATATTACGGGGAACAAAGAAATGGCAGAAGAATTGAATTGGTACTTCAGATCTGTGTTCACTGGGAAAGACACAAGCAATCTCCCTGAGGTAACAGTGGCTGAACGACCTGAACTGAAGGGAATTTATATTTGCCAGTAATTGGTGTTGGAGAGACAGTTAGAGTCTGAAGGTTGATAAGTCCCTGGGGCCTGATGGTCTACATCCCAGGGTACTGAAGGAGGTAGCTCAAGAAATCGTGGATGCGTCGGTGATTATTTTCCAGAGTCCAATAGATTCGGAATCAGTTCCTGCGGATTGGAGGGTGGCTAATGTACCACTTTTTAAGAAAGATGGGAGAGAGAAAGCAGGAAATTATAGACCAGTTAGTCTGACCTCAGTGGTGGGAAAGATGCTGGAGTCTATTATAAAGGATGAAATTACGACACATCTGGATAGTAGTAACAGGATAGGTCAGAGTCAGCATGGATTTATGAAGGGGAAATCATGCTTGACTAATCTTCTGGAATTTTTTGAGGATGTAACTCTGAAGATGGACAAGCGAGATCCAGTAGATGTAGTGTACCTGGACCTTCAGAAAGCTTTTGATAAAGTCCCACATAGGAGGTTAGTGAGCAAAATTAGGGTGCATGGTATTGGGGGCAAAGTACTAACTTGGATTGAAAGTTGGTTGGCTGATGGGAAACAAAGAGTAGTGATAAACGGCTCCATTTCGGAATGGCAGGCAGTGACCAGTGGGGTACCGCAGGGATCAGTACTGGGACCGCAGCTTTTTACAATGTATATTAGTGATATAGAAGATGGTATTAGTAATAACATTAGCAAATTTGCTGATGATACTAAGCTGGGTGGCAGGGTGAAATGTGAGGAGGATGTTAGGAGATTACAGGGTGACCTGGGCAGGTTAGGTGAGTGGTCAGATGCATGGCAGATGCAGTTTAATGTGAATAAATGTATGGTTATCCACTTTGGTGGCACGAACAGGAAGGCAGATTACTACCTAAATGGAATCAATTTAGGTTAAGGGGCAGGACAAAGAGATCTGGGTGTTCTTGTACACCAGTCAATGAAGGTAAGCATGCAGGTACAGTAGGTAGTGAAGAAGGCTAATAGTATGCTGGCCTTCATAACAAGAGGGATTGAGTATAGAACCAAAGAGGTTCTTCTGCAGCTGTACAGGGCCCTGGTGAGTCCACACCTGAAGTATTGTGTGCAGTTCTGGTCTCCAAATTTGAGGAAAGACATTCAGGCTATTGAGGGAGTGCAGCGTATGTTCACGAGGTCAATTCCTGGAATGGTGGGACTACCTTACGCTGAAAGACTGGAATGACTGAGCTTGTATACCCTTGAGTTTAGAAGACTGAGAGGGGATCTGATTGAGACATATTATTAAAGGATTGGACACTCTGGAGGCAGGAAACATGTTTCCGCTGATGGGTGAGTGCCGAACCAGAGGACACAGCTTAAAAATACGTGGTAGACCATTTAGGACAGAGATGAGGAGAAACTTCTTCACCCAGAGAGTGTGTGTGGAATGCTCTGCCCCAGAGGGCAATGGAGGCCCAGTCTCTGGATTCATTTAAGAAAGAGTTGGATAGAGCTCTCAAGGATAGTGGAATCAAGGGTTATGGAGATAAGGCAGGAACAGGATACTGATTAAGGATGATCAGCCATGATCATATTGAATGGTGGTGCAGGCTCGTAGGGCAGAATGGCCTACTCCTGCACCTATTGTCCACTGCCTATTGTCTATCGAGTGGAATATGTCTCTTCTTTAGAACACACAGTCAGTGGATGCATTTTGAGAGAAGCAATGTAGAAGGGGAATATATATTTGAATGGCACAGACACAAAGAGCAGGACAGGAAAAATGGGGGACCATGTGTACAAATCATTAAAGGAGAGAGGACAAAAGTGTTTTGTGTGAAACAAATGGGATGCTGAGCTTTATTAACAGGGGGAATGATAACAAACGCATTGGAAAGATGCTGACCCTTGACAAAGCTCGAGTTAGGTCACAGTCAATCATTGCATTCAATTCTGGTCAACAGATTCCTGGTCAGAACGAGGGAGTTAAAATCCCATAGAGGGGCCAGTTCCATACTTTGTGCTTCTCTTTCAAGACTCCGTGGGGACTCAAGGGTTAAACATTCCCCTGCCAAAGACTTATTTCATCAACTGAAGGCCTGTACTCTTACAAAACAGACAGAACACCTCAGAAGGGGGGAGGCTGACAGTCTCTCAAAATAGAACCTCTTGCAGCCACACATGTGGATTGCCCCGTAACCCCAGACAGAGGAATTTGCCCTTTCCAGACAAGACTGAGAGCCCTGGGCACAACACTGTTGCACTGCCTCCTGCTCCCATTGTGTTACCTCCCCTCCATATTAGCATAGGTAAGTGAATCCCCAATTTACTGATGGAAGAACTCTTTTGCCTTAATCTCTTCCCATCAACACATAATCATGAACAATACGATAATCAGTTTCTGTAATCCATCACACATTATCACAGGACATCGCCATTCATCAAGCTTTGTAAGGTCATAATTACCTGCTTTAAACTATGTAATGACAATCGCCCATGTAACTGATATGTCTTTGTCTAATTCCTATTAAATATACTGTCTCTGTGGGTAAGACAGAGATTTATGAAGAACAGTCTCTACAAGTAGACACTCGGCTACTTTAGAGACGCTTTGAAACTCTCGACAGCTGCCCAATAATAAAGCTACTGCTGTTGTGCAGAAAACTTGCATTGTCTTGATTTGTGGAACAAAATAGGCACCAACAATGAAGGATACGAGTAATCCTCAGAGTGTGGAGCACAGACTTACTGGAGTGGTTCACTGATGAAGAAAATGCATTCACTGAATTGATTTGAAGAAATTTGTATTTTCTTTGAAGTGAAGAAGTTGAATATATTTTTGATCGAGCTGTATAGGATTATAACAGACTTAGATATAACAGCCAAAAATATCTGTATTCGATAGGTGATGGCACAAGAATTATGATCAGATGTAAGGTTTTGAGACAGCGGGAGATGAGCAAGTGTTTCTGCTGACTGTATTGGCTGGAAATATGCAGAACATGCTGCCTATTACGGTGGTGCAGGCAGAGGAGAAGATGAATGATTGATAAAAACAATTATATCAGATCTGAGGGAAATAAACTTGCAGAGTTTGGGGGATGTATGGGGAGTGAGAATATGGGATTCTGCTACAGAGAGCCAGCTTGGATTTGATAGGCCTCTTTCTATGCTATAATGCATTTTATTTGGACTTGCTTAGCTTGCTCTGGTCACCGATTAAGTTGTCATTTGGGTAAATCTGATCAGTGTACCCACTCAGACCAATACAGGCTGTCCTTCCTCAGCAGGAGATAATGTTTACTACTTTATACTGGGTTCTTGGGTGGGGGGAGGCGGGATGCTAATGGTGTGTGTAACAGTCTGCTCGCATTTATCTGAAATAGCTCAACAGCAGTGCAGCCACACTAGGGACAGACTCTGGAAATGTGGGGAATGCCAGAAGGGAATTCTTTACCCATCCCACCTGGAAACTGGCCAAACCAGTCAGACTGGGGAGAAGCTGTTCACCTGCTCTGTATGTGTGGGGGAAGGGATTCACTCAGGCATCCATCCTGCTGAGACACCGGTGAATGTACTCATAACCACAGTTGAAGGATTTTTTTTCTCTTGTTCAAACCAAGTAATGAACAATGGTTTTGGCAGTTCATAAAGTTTTGCACATGGAGTACTTAGTTTAGGAAAT
The DNA here is from genome assembly GCF_020745735.1 of Hemiscyllium ocellatum. Classification (NCBI taxonomy): domain Eukaryota; kingdom Metazoa; phylum Chordata; class Chondrichthyes; order Orectolobiformes; family Hemiscylliidae; genus Hemiscyllium; species Hemiscyllium ocellatum. Next base: position 75,961,194 of record NC_083420.1, on the reverse strand, counting down.
GTTCACAACATTGTTGAACATGCACAGATTCACACTGGGTAGCGACTTTTATTTTCCTTTATTCATTCACAGGATGAGGGTGTCGCTGGCCCAGCAGCATTTCCTGCCCATCCCTAATTGCCCAGAGGGCAGGGAAGAGTCGACCACATTGCTGTGGGTCTGAGGTCACAATGTAGGCCAGACCAGGTAAGGATGGCAGCTTCCTTCCTGAAAGGGCATTAGTGATCCAGATGCGGTTTTTCTGACAATCGATTAATTGTCATCATTAGACTCTTAAATTCCCGAGTTTTTTTTAAATTGAATTCAAATTCCGCCCATCTGCTGCAGCAGGCTTTGAACCCAGGTCTCCAGAACTTTGTCTGGGGCTTTGGATTAATTGTCGAGTGACAATACCACTCGTCCAATCCTTCCCCACATCGCTGTCCATCTGCACAGAGTGAACAGTGATTTCCTGGATCATCAGGACTGGTTAATCACACATACGTTTGCTGAATAATTGCAGGAGTTGGATGTTGATTGGCTATTGACATCATCTCTGAACCATGTATTCTGGGGTTTGTTTCTGATGATGATTGGAAGCACCATCAGTCTTGTTATCTTTTGGGGATAAAAACAGTCTAAAATAGCTTTCTGTTAAATGCGTGGCAATCAAGTCTATCTCATAACTCTCAGGCAGATTAGTTTCTTTTGAAGGGCTCTCCATCTCCCCAGCCTCCAACAGTACAACAATCTCATTGAGTCTCTTTGTGACTATGAATGAGACAATCTGATCAGCTGCTTCTTTTCCTATTCCCATGTCAAGTTGGCTCTTAAACTCCCCTTGCTGCAGTTGTGATCCTACATCATTGTACAGTGTTGCTCGTATTTCCTGTCTTGGCCTATCAGTGTTCATGATACTGCATGTAGCTTCTTGTATATAGGGCTTACAGTGCAAGAGTTTAGCTGTTTCCTTCCACCAACAGCAGTAGAATTGTACTCCAACAAAACTTAACGAATCACGGCCCAGCATATTCCCCAATTTACCTCTTATCATCAAACCAGAGGATCAATCCTTATTCCCCTGTGAGAATTCAGGAGGGCATGTCAGTAACAGCAGCATGGATACCTAGAAATGAGGTGTTCACCTGATGAAGTTACCAAAGAGGATGACATATGTGCCAAACAGCATAAGCAGCGAGTGACAGACAGAGCGAAGCAATCTGGTAAACAACAGAACAGATCTAAGATCTGCAGTCCAGCCACATCCTGTTGTGAATGAAGTCAGTGCACAGCTGGAGTTCTGAGGACAGTTCTCTTCAAGATATTAACCAACAAGAATGTCAGACTAGATTAATTATCATAAAACTCAAGTCGGTTTGATATTCATATATTTACAATCAGAGTTCAATTCACCAAATGTAGCTGAAGGTAAAGATAATCTTCAAGTGATTGTAACAGTGAAGACATCTGAATAGTTGTTTATCAAATTAAAGTCTGTTGTGTTGAGATAGTAATAATTTTAAAGAGATTTTAAAATGTAAGGTGACTTGAGTGTAATGGAAGAAGTTGATTGGTGGGTAGCTGATACTCTTGTTTTAGTCTGAAGTTAATTTCGGATTAGTTAACAAATAAACACATGGTAGGGAATCCCAGCCCCATGGAGTGCACATCCAGTTCCATGTGGGAAAACCAAGACACTTCTTGTGTGAGCGACAACCACAAGAACATGGAGGAGACACGGGAAATGTCAGGAACACTAGTTTGACTACGGTTAAAGTACTGCACACGTTTCTGATCCCCACATTCCAGGGTTGGTGTGATCACACCAGAGAGGGTACAGAGGAGATTGATCAGAATGTTCCTACAGTTAGAGAACTTCTGCTCTGAGGAAAGATTGGATAGGCTGGGGAGGATTTCCGAGGAGGATGAGCTGAGATTTAATTGAAGTGATAAAATGCTGAGGAATACAGATCAGTAACAGAGAGGTCAGAAACTGGAAGTTTTAGATTGCAACTAATTCTCAGAAAGAAGGGGGAGGGGAGAATTCATTTCACTCGGAGATGGTGGAGAGCAGGATCTCACCGATGGGGTGGCAGAGGCAGTAACCAGCATCACATTTGAGTAAAAGGACACGGATGTAACTGAAATGCTGGAACATACAGGGCTATGGACTAAAGTCTGCAGAATGGGATCAATGTGATTTATTTGTCATTTCTCCAGAATATTAAACTTCAGTCCAATTTGAGAATTTATGAGCATCATCAGACTTGAACTCCAAATGTCAGAATAAATTTATCAGAAAGTTGCAGCACAGATATAGGCCACTTGGCCCATCCTGTATGTGTTGGCTGTAATAGAATTATCCAGGCTTTACAGCATTCTGTACTCACCAATGACAGCAACAATTTCAAACTCTGAACTCGGCCCTATGTGTTATAATCTGTTTTTTCATTGACAGCCGCACACCTTGTTTCCTGGTTTCTTTCACAGCCATAACTCCATTCCCCGTGGCCTTGAGGGACTATTTCTGCTGTTTAATCTCTCCTGCCTTTCCCCTGTGTGACAGACTGTCTCTTTGTCCTGGTCTCACCCCCACTTTAGTCACACCCTGTTACATTTCTGATGGTTCCCAGGCCTCTGTGACTTCACTGCGTCCCCCTGGGTCAATGGCATGAATTTTGAATTCTCTTCCTCCAGTGATAATTGGAAATCTTTCTGGTTGCAGTTTCCCCCAGATTTTATTTTTAAAAACAGAGTATTTGTGTAAGAGTCAAATATCCGTGAGCCTTCATCCACAATTCCCAGCATTTGGATGTAATCTGTGACCCTCCCACAGATGTACAGGTTTTCTCTATTGGGCGTGCTAACATGGTCTGTAGTGTGCAGGTTCGGAGGGTTGGGTTAGCTATGGTTAATGTGAGGTTTTGGAGGTAAGATGGGAGAGCAGGTCATTGCGGGCTCGATGGACCGAATGGCCTCTTTCTGCACCAACGGGATTCTGTGATTCTAACTCGGTGCGATTGCTGTCATGTTTTCCTCATGCCAGGTCATTTAGCTCAGGTACACACGCTGCCTCAGTGTTTCTGTGGGTGCTCACTCACTCCTTTCCTTCAGTTTTACAGCAATTTCACACTGTATATGAGGGTGAGAATGAATTTGTAAATACAAATACTCCAACTGAAACCCCTCACAGGTCAGGACCTGTTTCTGCTGCTGATGTCGCTCACTGAGAACAGGAAAATAAAGATTCAGTCATACATCTTACAAGAACACAGAGGTTACAATCACCAGGAATGGCTACACAGCTTAAAACTCTTTTCTCAAGAAAAGAGGAGGCTGAGAGACAACCTGGTACAAGCAGGAAGCTTTGTGCCTGTGTTTTCAGAGAGTCGAGGTTGAAATAATTGGGTTGGAAGCATGTTTCCTTGCCACTGAACATGAGCAGGTTTAATTCAAACACAGGAGGTTTGTTCAGTCAGTAACAGTGTGTTAGACATGGAGGTGAAGTGAACGGTGAGGGGAAATGTTACCACAAGCTGCAGATGGACAACTTTCATTAGAACAGGAGGAGGCCATTCAGCCCCTCAACCCTGCTCAGCCATTCAATATGGTCATGGCTGATTTGTGGCCAAACTTGCAATTTTCAAAACTCTCCAAACTCCTCAATAAACTCCTCTCCAACAGGCAAGATCAATATTGAAAAACTAATCATCTGCAAATGCTGGGAAATCAGAAACAAAAACAGAAATTGCTAGAAATATTCAGCAGGTCTGGCAGCATCTGTGGAGAGTGAACCTTTGGGCCCAGTGCCCAGTCAGGTGACCAGCTGCAGCTGACCATTCTGCCTTTTCTGGAACACTCTCTGGAACAGGTTCTGGTGTGAAGGGAATGAGATTGTCAACAACAACTGAGAGAAATAGGGGGACATGCTTAATCAGAATAAAACACATTTTGTTCTTTCACTTTTAATTCAACTGCAAAAATTATTCATTATCATTTTAGAAATAATAGGTCAGAAATCAACTCTTCATGTCATTGGGCCTGGGAAACCGTTAATTCTGACCTGGTCCAGCCTACATGTGAATCCAGACCCTGAATAATGGGATTGATACTGAACCATCTCCTGGGCAGTTAGAATGGATGACAAATGCTGCTCCAGCAAGTGATGCCGTGATCCCATGAACAAACAAAACAAATCCAATCACTGTGGTTACTTGTGAACTCGTTCATGTTTCATCAAGCTGGATATCTGAGTGAACTGCTTCCCACACGGTGGCACTGGGCGGCACGGTGGCACAGTGGTTAGCACTGCTGTCTCACAGCGCCTGAGACCCGGCTTCAGTTCCCGCCTCAGGCGACTGACTGTGTGGAGTTTGCACGTTCTCCCCGTGTCTGCGTGGGTTTCCTCCGGGTGCTCCGGTTTCCTCCCACAGTCACAAAGATGTGCGGGTCAGGTGAATTGGCCATGCTAAATTGCCCGTAGTGTTAGGTAAGAGGTAAATGTAGGGGTATGGGTGAGTTGCGCTTCGGCGGGTCGGTGTGGACTTGTTGGGCCGAAGGGCCTGTTTCCACACTGTAATTAATCTAATTCCACACTCAGAGCAGGTGAATGGTCTCTCCCCAGTGTGTATTCACTGGAGCACAGTGAGGCTGAATGGTGTCCTGAACCCAGTCCCTCAGTGAGAGCACCTGAATGGTCTCACACTGCTCTCCTGTGACCGGGAGAGATAATATTCACCATCCTGGGATGGGTACAGATATCTCCAAGAGGGATTTAGTGAGAGTTGATCAGGTTAAACTGTTCATATCCATGAAAGAATCAATAATGAGGAGGCAGCGATGTAAAGGGTTTGACAAAAGAAACACATGTGACATGAGACAAAACGCTTTCATGCAGAGAAAGTTTATGGTCAGGAATGCACTGCCAAAGAGTGAGGTGGAGCCACGTACAATGAAGAGAATAGAATTGAACAGTTACTGGAAGAGAGCGCGAATGGGAAGGTTTCTGGGGGAAAGGTAGAAGAATGGCATTCAGTGAGGGGATCCTTTGCAGAGCTGACGAGCCAATCAGCCTCCTTTTGCGCAGTAACAATTCTGTGAACATTTCACTCTGAGCCCTCGAAGGCCCTCTGGGGAAATATCAGGAAAGACATTTGAAAAGACGTCAGACTGTATGAGGGTCTCAGTGAAAAAAAGCGAGACACAGATCCAGAGAGGTTTCAGGATAGATTGAATCAAATGTTACCAATTTGCACGGCCACCAACATTACAGCAACTACAAGTGGGAGTCAACAAGAGAGTGGAATTAGAGCACCAAATAAATCTTAAACATTTATGCAGCGAAAGGGGATGCTGGGTAAAGATCCCACAGTTAGTGCTTATTTCATTCAAGACATATCAGCCAGGGAGCTCATCGTCCTATATCTATACTATTGGGCTCTTGAAGAATTTTGTTCATTCCAAGTGTTTCATATTTCCGTCCTCCAGAGAAGACAGCTTCATGCTCCTCAATCTCTCCTGACAGGGAAAAGCTGCTGTTAGAATTCAATTCACTTGGGCATGTTACTGACTGCTTCATGGATTGCAATTGGCAATTGAAACTGTAAGGTTACTGTATAAACTATCTTCAATTGTATTGCCAGATTGCCAGACACATGAGGGGCTTTAAGAAAAAGAACTTAACTTAACATTGTGTAAATGTGGGGACTGTGGGAAAGAATCCACTTATCCCTCCCAACGGGACACTCACCGACACAGTCACACTGGGAAGTGGCTGGTCACCTGCCCCATGTATGGGAAGGGATTTACTCGATCTTGCAATCTGCTGAGGCACCAGAGAGGACACAGAGGATTTAGACCCTTCACCTGCTCAGTGTGTGAGAAAGGATTCATTCAAATCTCTCTCCTGCAGAGACATCAGTGCATTCCCACCGGGGAGAGGCCATTCACCAGCTCCATGTGCGGGAAAGGATTCACTCAGTTTTCTGATCTGCTGAGACCCCAGCGAGCCCACTCTGGGGAAAGGCCATTCAGATGCTTACTGTGTGAGAAGGGTTTCAGTGATTCATCCCTCCTGCTGATACACCAGAGGGTTCACACTGGGTAGGAGTTGTTTACCCCTCAGTGTGACAAGGGATTTGCTGCATCTTCAGAGAGCCCAGTGAGTGCACACAGGGAAGTGGTCATCCCCCTGCTCCGTGTGGGGTAGAGTTCACACATCACTGCAGGACTCTGATTCTGCAGTTATTGTCCATCAGAGTCAGGACTGCACCTTTTACATGATGACACTGTTGGAGTATTGATGTTGTGGTTGTTGTTAACCACATTAACTGGGCTGGAGTTGACAGAATTTATATTGCCACTTTCTGAACCTCAGGATGTCTCTCTGGGCAGTGAGTCTCCACAAACAGCAATGTGACAATAAGCAGGGATCATCTATTTTGATTTAAATTGCTCTATAGCAGTGCTGCTTCACAGCACCAGGTACAAGGTTGGAGTCCAGCCTTGGTCAACGGCCTGTGAGGAGTTCCCACATTCTCCCCATGACAGTGTGGGTCCCCTCCAGGTCCTCTGGTTCCCACAGCCCAAAGATGTGCGGGTTAGTTGGATCAGTCATGCTAAATTGTCCAGTGTCCATGAATATGCAGACTAGGTGGATCAGCCATGGGAAATGGCTAGGGTTACAGGGATGGTGTGCTCAGGGTGGGATGTTCTTCGGGTGGTCGGTGGAATTTGATGAGCCAATGCTCTCCTTCCACGTTGTCGGGATTCTATTCTATGATTGAGGATAAAGGTTGCACAGCAGGGTGCCTTTGGAGAAGGAGCATGTGGTGTGTATCAATGCTCTCGATGCCTTTAGATAGAGGTGGGCACTGCAGGGGATACAGTACTTTATCTCTGTCGCTGTCCCCGCCCCCCAAGTCTACCTTGATTTACTCCCTTCTCACTTTGTCACTTGTAATGGTTTGCTTTGCCCGTAAGGGGCTTTGTTTGTAAATATTCAATTGGTTACACGGGTGGTTTCCTGCTGGTGATTATGGATTAACAAAAAACTAACATGTTGAAATGATGATTTTGATGGTGGTAAGGTTGCTCAGCTGTGTGATAACACTTCTGGGTCGGAGAAATCAGGGGGGAAAAGAACGCTTCACAGCTCACAGAACGAGAACTGAAAAGCAGTTAAATCAAACCAAAGGTTCAGACAGGGAAGGAATATTTCCCTGGAGTTTGAGTAACTGGAAAGTGATGGTGTCCGGGAATAGACAGGATTTTATTTTACAGGGCATTTGAAATTTTAAAAACTGTTATATTCAGATCGTTTTGATTCTCTTACTTTTATTTATTCTGGAATAAACTTTAACACAAGGTTTGCAAATTTGTTTTTTTTTAATGTAAAAGACAAATATTAAATAAAATCCCTCAAACCTTCCCTCACTGAAAACTGATGTGGAAGTGCAATCTCCTGGAGAATCCCTGCCCTGCCTACTTCTTCCTACCCGGGCTCCATGACTAGATACATACCTGGGAGATAGCAGGAGGCGGAGACCATTCGGCCTTTCAATCCTGCTCCACCAATCAATGGGAAACAGCTGACCATCCAGCTCAGTCTCCTGTTCCTGCTGGGTTCCAATCCCCTTAGAGATAGTTCTTCGAGGTAAATTCATCAAAGTCCTCCTTTGGCTTCACTGCCTTTTGTTCCAGTGACGTTGCTGTGTTACTGTGTGGGTGTAGACAGGGGTAATGTGATTGTTCTGCCTCCTGAAGGATACACTCAGCATCCCTCATCATCCCTCATCATCCTGCAGGAACATCAACTGGGTTTCAGCAACTAGAGATGGAAACCATTTCCAGGATATGGGCATCACTGGCTCAGCCAGCATTTATTCCCCATCTCTCGTTACTCTTGAGAAGATGGTTGTGAGCTGCTGTCTTGAACAATTCCCAGTCCATTTGGCGCAGATAGACCAACAATACTGGGAGGGAGAGTGTTGCAGGATTTTGGCCGATTAACTCTCAGTCTTTGGTTTGTCAAATGCTGGTTAAATTAATCATGATCTGCACATGATTTTGGGATTGCAGTCTGTGAATCTTCACCATCCAGCACCCTGTACAAAGGAATATGTACAGGTTAGAAATTCAGAACAGACAATTCTAGTTTCTCTGGAATATCTTTTTTACCTTTCTTCCCCCAAAGCTGTAACCCTCCAGCCCACATACTCTCTCCCACCATTCAGACTCTGCTACTCCCTAATGTACACCCTCCCCATTCTCATGGAGTTACTGATAAACACATCCATAGCACCACTTCCCATCCTGGTTAGACTCTGTACCCTTTCTGGGTTCACTTCCTTTCCCTTCAGTTGCTGCAAGGCAATAATGTAACAGCAGAATGAAACAAAAAGAAACAGAAAGGAGGTGACAGATCCTGGACAGAAGAGGAACCTTCAGTCTGGGAGAATGGGTCACAGCCTTCTTTGGTTCCCATTGGTCGATTCCCAGCATTACGACGCATTGGGGATGGAACTTGGTCCCACGTGGGTGTGATGAAACCTTAACTCTCCTCTTCTACCCAATCACAGTGTGAAATACTTTCTGCTAGTTACCCCAAAGCACATGGTCCAAAACCCGCCCACATTCTGTACATGTACAGTGCCGGGTTTCCCCACACACGCGTGGTCCCTGCCTCTGGGATTGTGGGAGTTGTAGTCCCCAGGAAGCCACTGGAGCCCTGTCTCTGGAACATGAACGAAAAGTGTGGGGTGGAGAGTGTGGGTATTGGATCCCCATTCAGACACACAGGACATGTGAGCTGTCACTGGGTTTTGCTGAGACATTCACTTAGACAACCCAATTTCTGATGTAAGGAATATAGAATCAGCCAATTGCAGGTGGGAGGTTAATAAGGAGGAGCAGATTTTAAGCAGAGGTAGCTGAGTAGTTAGCACTGCTGCCTCACAGCATCAGGGACCCAGGTTTGATTCCAGCCTTAGGCGACTGTGTGGAGTACACACGTTCTCCCCGCGTCTGCGTGGATTTTCTCTGGGTGCTCCAGCTTCCTCCCACAGTCCAAAGACATGCAGGTTAGGTGGATTGGCCATGCAAAATTGTCCAGTTTCCATGCATGTGCTGGTTAGGCCTTTAGCCATGGGAAATGCAGAGTTACAAGGAGTGGACGTGTCTGAATGGGATGCTCATCATAAGGTTGGTGTGGACTCTATGGACAAATACCCTCCCTCTGCACTGTCAGGATTCTACTCTATTCTCATGAAGAAGAATGTATCTATCTCAATGTGTTGTGAATCTGTGGAATTCCCTTTTCAAAATGCGGTGGATGCCAGGACAATGAGCAAACTTAATGAAGAGATACAGATTTTTAATTTGCAACTAGTTGAAGGGTGAGAGAGAGCAGGCGGGAAAATCCAGCTGAGACTGAGGTTTTACCATATTAAATAATCATCATATTAAATGTTGGAGCTGGTTCGAAGGGCTGCATTGCCTCTCCTGTGCCCAGTGCTTATCTTCTTACGGTAATAACTGGAAAGCTGAATCCAAAACTCATCACCTTCACCCAAGGAGATTTTTGTAAAATGCAGGATAGTCAGGTGGATTAGCAATTCAAACGTAGATAATGAGGAAGCTTCTAGGAGATAATGATTTTGCAATTTTAAACCAGGGGAGATGGTAATTTATACTTTTAGACTGTGTAGTACATTCACAGCATCCAGAATAATTTGTTGAGAATATCTATCCTACACTTTCTTACAAAGCCAAGGTCTCTGATAATGAAAACCCAGAAAACATCACCTCACCTCATTCTGTGACAATAGATTGTGATAAATCTGGATGAATTTAGAACACAGATGGAAAGCGGGAAGATTAAATCCAATCCCAGGATCCTGTGTTTAAACGAAGGAGTCTACAATAGGATGAGGGGGAAGTTGGCGAATGTAGACTGGAAGCAAAGACTTTCTGATGGAGGAATATCAAAGCAATTTTTCAAAGTGTTCAGAAAAAGTATCTCTCAGTCAGAAAGAAGAAGTGTAGGAAAATCTGCCATGGTGTCTAAGGAAATAAAAGGTATACAAATTGGCAAAGGCCAGCGAGAAACTAGGAGATTAGAAAAACATAAAAGATCAACGCAAGGATGGATGGGATTGGGGGGAAAAAGTGATGAGTAGCTATCCATAGGGCCGGAATAGCAGGTTACACTGCTAGCGGGGAAATTATTGTATGGGGAACATATGGCCTCTAATTGTTGAAGCACTTTACTGTTACCATCGAGATAATCCTGATAAAGCTAAAAATCACAGCACACTCCGAAAGCTTGAACTTCCAAATAAGTCTGTTGGATTACAACCTAATGATGTGTGGTTTTCAGGCTGGAGGTCTGTGACCAGTGCAGTGCCACAAGGATCGGTGCTGGATCCACTACTTTTCCTCATTGATATCAATGATTTGGACGTGAACATAAGTTAGTAAGTTTGTACATGACACCAAAATTGGAGGTGTAGTGGACAGTGAAAAAGATTACCTCAGAGTACAACTGGATCTTGATCAGATGGGTGAATGGGCTGAGGTGTGGCAGATGGAGTTCATTGAAAGTAGAGTCGCAGTTCGATAGGTTAGTGAAGAAGGCAGTTATTCTGCTTTCCTTTATTTGATGGTATTCCAAAATTGGCTGAGCCAATAAACTGAACAACCAAAACATGATCTCCCAACTGCTATACTCAGTGCACTGCTCAAGAACAGCTAGCATACCAAGCACCACCTTCACTGACCTGTCTACCTTCAACCATACTTTCAAGTAACTATCAATCAACACTCGAAGGTCTACTTGTCTGTCAACACTTCCCAGGAACTTGCCATTATGAGGTTGAGTCCTATCCTGGTAACATCTTTCCGAAATCATGAAGAATACAATTGAATGCAGTATTCTAAGGTTGGCCTCACCAATGCCCTGTACAGCTACAACATGACCTCCTAACTCCTATACTCAGTGACAGAATCCCTACAACGTTGAAAGAGGCCATTCAGCCCATGAGATCTTACCAACCTTTGAACAGCTTCCATGTAACCGTGCATTTCCCACAGCTAACCCACCTAACGCACACATCTTTGGATTGTGAGAGGAAACCAGAGCACCCAGAGGAAGCCCACGCAGACACACACAGGGCGAGTGTGCAAACACCACACAGAGACTGGAATCGAACCAGAGTCCCTTTACTGAACAGTGCACTGACCAATAAAGTCAGTGTCCCAAATACCACATTCAACATCTGATCTCCCCAAAACTATGCAGTTGTTCTGAGCCCTTCAGAGGGATTGCAGGGGACGGGGAGAACACAGGAACAGAGTTGAGGTATAGATATATAAAATAACTCTCCATCCCGCCTCTCCCACTCTGTTGCCCCCTGTCTGGACCCCCCCATCATGTTCCCCATAGCCCCCCTCGCTGTCTGCCTCCTCAGACCACCTGCCCCCCTCTGTCCCCCTGCCCCCTCTGTCTGCCCCGTCCAGCCTCTCTGTCCATCTCCTCACTCTACTCCCATGTCCCCCTCACCCCCCGTTCTCCCACCCTCCTTGTCCCCTAGTTCTGAACTCCCCACCACAGGAAAAGACCTTGTCTATTTCCCCTATCCATGCCCCTCCATTTATAAATCTCTATAAGGTCACCCATCAGCCTCTGATGCTCCAGGGAAAACAGCCTATTCAGCCTCTTCCCGGAGCTCAAATCCTCCAACCCTGGTAACATCCTCACAATTATTTTCTGACCCCTTTCCATTTGGAGAATATTGTTTTGTTAGGAGACCAGAGTTGCATGGAACATTCCAAAAGTTGCCTAACCAATGTCCTGTGCAGCTGCAATATGACCTCCCGATCCCTACACTCAACTCTCTGACCAATAAAGGAAAGCATACCAAAACCAAAACAACTGCAGATGCTGTAAACCATTAAAAAAAAGAAGTTTCTGGAAAAGCTTGGCATATATGTAGCATCTGAGAAGAGAAATTTGAGTTAACGTTTCTGAGAAAGGGTGACCGGACCCGAAACATCAGCTGATTTTTCTTGACAGATGCTGCATGGCCTGCTGAGCATTTCCAACAACATCTGGGCAAGTTTAAAGGGAGTTGTGTCAGGAGGTTTCTTGTGCAGAAGGTGGTAAGTGATTACAACGTACTCTCCTGGGAGAAGGTGAAAGCAGAAACAATCACAACGTTCAAGAGGGATTTGGGCAGACACATAAGCAGGCAAGGGTTGGCAGGGATATGGATCATATACAGGCAGATGGAATTCGTTTGGAATAGCATTATGATCCGCACAGACATAGTGGGCCAATTATTCAGGTGCTGTACTGTTGTTTTCTGTGGCTAGAATTTTTTTTTGGAAGAAGTAACAAAGAGGATTGATGAGGGCAGAGCGGACATGATCTACATGAACTTCAGTAAGGCGTTCGGCAAGGTTCCCATGGGAGATGGTTAACAAGGTCATGGAATACAGGGAGAACTAGCCATTTGGATACAGAACTGACTCAAAGGTAGAAAGCAGAGGGTGGTGGTGGAGAGTTGCTTTTCAGACTGCAGGACTGTGACCAGTGGAGTGTCACAAGGATCAGTGCTGGGTCCACTCCTTCTCATCATTTATATAAGCGATTGGGATGTGAACATAGGAGGTGTTAGTAATTTTGCACATCACACCAAAATTGGAGTTGTAGTGGACAGTGAAAAAGATGACCTCAGAATACAATGGGACATTAATCTGATGGGCAAATAGGCTGAGGAGTGGCAGATGGAGTTTAGTTTAGAAAAATGTGTGGTGCTGCATTTTGGAAACGCAAATCTTAGCAGGTCTTATACACTTAATGGTCAGGTCCTCGGGAGCATTGTTGAACAAAGAGACCTTGGAGTGCAGGTTCATAGCTCCTTGAAAGTGGAGTCACAGGTAGATAGGATAGTGAAGAGGACTTTTAGTGTGCTTTCCTTGAATGGTCAGAGCATTGAGTATAGGAGTTGGGAGATCATATTGAGGCTGCAAAGGACATTAGTTATACCACATTTGGAATATTCCGTGCAATTCTGGTCTCCTTCCTATCAAAACAATATTGTGAAACTTGAAAGGGTTCAGAAAACGATTACATGGATGTTACCAGGATTGGAGTATTTGAGGTATAGGGAGAGGTTGAATAGGCTGTTTTCCCTGGAGCGTCAGAGGCTGAGGGGTGACATTTTAGGAGGTTTATAAAATCAGGAGGGGCAGGTATAGGGTTAATAGACAAGGTCCTTTCCCTGCAATATTGAGGTGGGTGGGGGGGGAAAGAGTAGTGGGGGGGGAAGACAGTTATTTTATACATCTACAACTCAACCGTGTTTTCTCCCCATCCCCTTCAATCCCTCTGAAGGGCTCAGAACAATTGCATAGTTTTTGGGAAGTGGAGTTTCAGGGAGATCAGGTGCTGAAGGTTGCATTTGGGACGCTGACCTGTATTGGTCAGTGCACTTATCAACAAGAGGACCCAGATTCGATTCCACTCTCTGTGTGGTGATTGCACATTCTCCCTGTGTGTGTTTGCGTGGGCTTCCATTCTGTGCCTGTTTTCATTCCAGACACTACTATTATAGGACAAGTCAAACAGAACAGCCGGGGAATTCCTAGAGGCATAGCACTCATTCACAGATTCAACCAATAAGCACATCGATCTGGACCCAATATACTGGCCACTGCAATGGACAGCTGGAACTGACAACTGGAAGCGACAGATTCAAACCACTACAAATGTCGAAGGAAAGATCAAAGAAGCGATTCACAGGAGGCTCCCAAGCACTGAGGATGTCACCTCGACAGGGGACAAAACGTCTGCAACACAAATTCCCAGCTCGGCGAACAGAACCACAACAACGAGCACCCGAGCTACAAATCTTCTCACAAACTTTGAATTCCAGACATCTCTATGACTCTGTTTTGCTAAACTTGAAGGGTTTCTGAAAATATCTACAAGGTTATTGCTAGGGCTGTGGAGTTAAAGGGTGAGGCTGTATAGGTTGGGGCTTTTCCCCTGGAGCATCAGAGACTGAGGGATTACTTTATGGAGGAGCAGAGATAGGGTGAATAGTCAAGGACTTTGTTTCCACCCAGTGTCGGGGAGTTCAGGACTAGAGGGCATTGGGTTTAAGGTGATAGGGGAAAGAGTGAAAAGGGACCTGAGGGACAAACGTTTCCCTCGCAGGTTGCTGTGTGTATGGAATGAGCTGCCAGAGGAGTAATGAATGCATGGAGGGTTACAACATTTAAAAGGTGTCTGGAGGGATACATGAATAGAAAGTGTTTAGAGTGGTATAGGCCAACTCTCCCAAATGGGACTGGATCAGTTTCGGATATCTGATAGACATGGACGAGTTGGACTGAAGGGTCTGTTTCATGCTGTATAACTCTCTGACTCAAAGTGCTTCAGCAAAATGGTGGAAATCTACAATAAAAACAAAACGTGCTGGAGATCCTCAGCAGGTCGGGCAGCATCTGAAATGGTGACAGATGCAGGAAACATTGCAGCCTTGAATAAGTGTTTAGCTGGTAACACCAGGCATGTGTGCTTGATGATCAAGATGGAGATTTGGGGGCATTGTGTTCAACAATTTTATACCAGAGACTCTGACCCCATTTTATTCTGTATTTCTCTGTAATTCCCTCTTTTCGGAAGCAGGCAGGATTGGGAAGCAGTGGATAATGTAAATGATGTGTGAACTTCCGAGTGAGAGGATTCGAGTACAGGAGCAGGGATCCCTTTCTGGTAGGGCCTTGGTGAGACCACACCTGGAGTACAGTGTGTACCTTTGTTCCCCTTTCCCAAGGAAGGCTCTCCTGGTTACTGAGAGAGAGTAAAGGAGGGTGATCAGACTGAGTCCTGGGACGTGGAGATAGTTAAGGACTGGGGCAACTGGAAATCAGAGTTTAGATCTGGGGAAGGGCAGCAGGTCAGGCAGTATCAGATGAGCAGGAAAGGTAACGTTTTCGATCAGGACCCTTTGTCAGTTCTCATGAATAGTCCTGACCTGAAACGTCAACTTTCCAGCCCCAGCGTATTCAAGCTGGTCATCAAGCACCTATTTATTCTAGTCCCACTTTCTGGCACTCAGTGTGTAACTGATATTGTAGTGCCTGGTGTGATCATCTAAACACTTCTTCAAGGCTGCAATGTGTCCGGCATCTGTCACCATTTCAGATGCTGCCCGACCTGCTGAGGATCTCCAGCACTTTTTGTTTTTATTGCTGATTTCCACCATTTTGCTGAAGCACTTAGAGACAGAGAGCAGTACAGCTCCAGATTTTGTTGACTCTGATTCCTGGGATGGCAGGACTGATGGATGAAGAGGGACTCAATCCTCTTTTAATCCTCCTTTCCTTTGGCTTTCTGAGCCGCTGACTACATCACTGATATTCTCCCTCCCATTCCCTGACCTGAATCTGACCCATTGAAGCCTACACTTTAGTTCCCATCCCCCTGCCAGGTTAGTTAAAACCTCACCAATGAAACTGGCAAAAGCCCCAATGAGGAGATTTCTCCCAGCTCTGCCCAGGGGTAACCAGTCAGGCTGGTATAGGTCCCACCTAACACAGAAACGGTCCCAGTGCCTGAAGAATCTAAACCCTTCTCTGATACACCATTTGCCCAGCCACACATCCAGCTGATCCATCCTCTTATTCCTGCTCTCACGAGCACATGGCACTTTCCTCCCATTCTGTGCAGCACAGCTCTCTGTGGTATCATGACCCTGGCTGTTGCTGATTTCCCCTGAGAGGCCACCCCACCCATAACCCCCCATAACAGAATCCCAAGCGGGATACGGTATCTGTTTGGGAAGGGGATGACCACTGAGGACTCCTGCACTCCCTTCCTGAGCCTTTTGCTTGATCTGATGGTGACCCATTCCCTTTCTGCCTGTGTAACCCTCACCTGCAGTGTGACTAACTCACTAAACATGCTGTCCAAAACATTCTCAGGATTGCAGATGCTCCAGTGAGTCCACTCACAGCTCCAGGTCTGAAAAGCAGTTTCCCAGTAACACTTCCTGCACAGAGAGCCGTCAGGGAGACTGGAAGTGCCCCTTATGTACCACATTGTACAAGAGGAGCACAGCACAGTCTGAGGGCTCCTGTCACAACATCTCCCTAGATTCATCCAGTTACTCCCAGAGTGGAGCCAAACCCTCCCAGTCCACGTTTCATCCGGTTTCTGCTGCAACATTCCCCTTTCCCGTTTCCTCCTCCTGCAAACACCAAGGGTCCAGTGACCCTTCCTCAGAACCGATGACAGCTGGGAAATTAGAATCCCGACAGTGTGGAAACTGGCCCTTCGGCCCATCAATTCCACACCCACCCTCTGAAGTTTATCCCACACAGACCCATTTCCCCGGACTAATGCACATCCCTGAACACTTTGGGAAATTTAGCTGGGCCAATTCACCTAACCTGCACATCTTTGGACTGCAGGAGATAGGGGTTAAAGAGTAAATAATAGGTGGGGACAGAGCCCAAAGAGAGACAGGAACATTTGGAAAGACAAAGGAGTGGATAATGATCTGGCTGGGAGGGTGCATAGCTGTTAATGGAGGGGACAGGAACCTGTGTCTGGCAGCATCTCAGTGGAGGTGCTGGAAATGGTGGCTGATGATCTACGTTCTGCTGCAAAAAAGACGCTGAGCTTCCAGTTGCTCGCCACTTTAACTCACGAGCCTGTTCCCTGGCCAACAACTCTGTCTCATGCTTACTGCAGTGTTCCAGTGAAGCGTGATGCAAGCTGGCAGAACACTCCAGAACATACCAAATGGCCTCCGATTTCAAGGACTGCAATTTCCCCTCCCATTTGGTCATCAATACCCTCCAGTGTATCTCCTCCACTTCCTGCATCTCTGCTCTTGAACCCCAACACCTCCAACTGCAACAAAGATGGAATCCCCCTGGTCCTCACCTTCCACCCAGATACAACACATCATCCTCCACCATTTCCACCACCTACAATCAGATCCCACCAGAGATATATTTCCCTCCTCACCCTTTTCAGCATTCCACAGAGACCATTCTGTCTGAGACTCCCTCATTAGATCCATGCTCCCCACCAACCCATCCTCCACTCCCAGCACCTTCGCTTGCCACTGCAAGAAGTGTAAAAGCTGTGCCCACACCTTCCCCTCACCCCCTTCCAAGGCACCACAGGCTCCTCCCACATCCAACAGAGATTTCCCTGCCCATCCAAACACCTCATCTATTGTGTCCGTTGCTCTCTATGTGGTCTCCTCTACACTGGGGAGTGAGGAGGCCAACTTGTGGAATATTTCAGGGAACATTTCTGGGACACATGCACCAACCAAATACACCGCCCTGTGGCCGACCACATCAGCTACTCCCCCTCCGCCACCACGCTGTCAAGGACATGCAAGTCTCAGATGTCCTCCACCCCTAAATATGATCCACCCGAGGCCTGGAGGAACAACACCTCATCTTCCACCTTGGGACCTTTCAACCACACGGCATCAATGTTTCCTCGTCTCCCCTCACCCACCTTATCCCAGATTCAAGCCTCCAACTCTGGACTGGCCTCTTGAATTGTCCCACATGTCCATCTTCCTTTCCAATTATCCACTATATCCCCTTACCACTACCCCTCCATCTACATCTACCTGTTGCCTTTCTAACTCCCTTCCCCCAACCGCACACACCCCTCCCTATTTATCTCTCAGCCCTCTTCCCCAACCACCCATATTTCTGATGAAGTGCTTATATGCCCAATACGTCGATTCTCCTGTTCTTTGGATGCTGCCTGACCTGCTGTGCTTTTCCAGCGCCACAATTTAAAGCAAGCTCGAAAAACAACACCTCATCTTCCACTCGGGGACCCTGCAATCCTCTGGCTTCAACATTGAATTCAATAATTTTATGTCCTGAACGCTCCCACGTCCTAGTTTCTTTGCCCCCTACCCCACATACCAGGCCTTGTTATTACGTAGGAGAAAGTGAGGACTGCCGATGTTGGAGATCAGAGCTGAAAATGTGTTGCTGGAAAAACGCAGCAGGTCAGGCAGCATCCAAGGAGCAGGAGAATCGACGTTTCGGGCATGAGCCCTTCTTCAGGAATGAGGAAGATGTGCCAAGCAGGCTAAGATAAAAGGTAGGGAGGAAGGACTTGGGGGAGGGGCGTTGGAAATGCGATAGGTGGAAGGAGGTCAAGGTGAGGGTGATAGATTGGAGTGGAGGTGGGGGCAGAGAGGTCAGGAAGAAGATTGCAGGTTAGGAAGGTGGTGCTGAGTTCGAGGGTTGGGACTGAGACAAGGTAGGGGGAGGGGAAATGAGGAAACTGGAGAAATATGAGTTCAACCCTTGTGGTTGGAGGGTTCCTAGGCGGAAGATAAGGCGCTCTTCCTCCAGCCGTCATGTTGCTATGGTCTGGCGATGAAGGAGTCCAAGCACCTGCATGTCCTTGGTGGAGTGGGAGGGGGAGTTGAAGTGTTGAGCTACGGGATGGTTGGGTTGGTTGGTCCGGGCGTCCCAGAGGTATTATTACATAGCCTGCCATTACACAGTACCTATGGTTAGCCACTAACAGTCGCCATAAACAGCTATTCACCCTCCCCCAGCCAGATTGTTATCCACTCCTTTGTCCAACTGCTCCTAACTCTCTCTCTTTGGATTCTATCCCCACCTATCATTTACTCTCTAACCCCTACCTTCTACATATAAACCGACATTTTTTTCTCATTAACATCAGGTAGGGTCACCGGATCCAAAATGTGAACTGATTTCTCTTCACAGATGCTGTCAGATTTGCTGAGTTTTTCCAGTACCTTCTGGTTGTTGTGTGTGAGTTACAGCATCTGCAGTTCTTTTGGTTTTAATTTACCCGGAATACCTATTCCCGGTCTAGCAGACTGAAACAGTGTTTATCAACCCTCCCAATCCACACTAACTCCACCTCTCTCCCAGTCTCTGCTGTCTCTTCCTGTCCCTTCACACTCACTGAGTCCCCTCCCAACCACCCCACCCCACCTTTCACAGTGCCAGTGATCCGGGTTCAATTCCTGCCTCAGGCAATTGTCTGTGCGGAGTTTGCACATTCTCCCCGTGTCTGGGTGGGTTTCCTCCGGATGCTCCAGTTTCCTCCCACAGTTCAAAAATATGCAGGTTAGGTGAATTGGCCGTGCTAAATTGCCCACAGTGTTAGGTGAAGGGGTAAATGTAGTGGGGTGGGTTGAAGGGCTCTGGCCCGAAACGTCGAATTTCCTGTTCCTTGGATGCTGCCTAACCTGCTGTGCTTTAACCAGCAACACATAACTTGACAAGTGTCCATATTAGAGCGGATAGAGTACTGGATGTCTTAAAATGCATAAAGGTGGATATATCACTGGGACGTGCTCAGGTGTAACCCAGAACATTATGGGAACCTAGGGAAGTGTTTGATGGACCCTTCGCTGAGATATTTGTGATATTGATAGTCACAGGTGAGGTGCTGGAAGATGGGCTCCATTATTTGAGAAAGGTGGGAAGGAAAGGCCACTTCCCACTGATTAGGGAGAGGTAGCATGGCTTTGTGCATGGAAGTCACGAACTTGAACTTCAGTCAGACAAACTTCTACATAACAGACTGGTTAGCAAGTTCGACACTGTAGAATACAGGGAGAACTAGCTATTAGGATACAGAATTGTTTAGAAGGTCATAGAGTCATAGAGATGCATAACATGGAAACAGACCCTTCAGTCCATTCCGTCCATGCCAACCACTTACCCCAACCCAATCTAGTCCAACCTGCCAGCACCCCACCCATATCCATCCAAACCTCCCTATTGACATACCCATCCAGATGAATTTTCAATGTTGCAATTGTACCAGTCTCCACCACATCTTCTGATAGCTCATTCCGTACACGCAGCACCCTCTGCATGAAAATGTTGCCCCTCAGGTCTCTTTCATATCTTTCCTGATGAAGGGCTCTGGCCTGAAACGTCGAATTTCCTGTTCCTTGGATGCTGCCTAACCAGCTGTGCTTTAACCAGCAACACATTTTCAGCTCTGATCTCCAGCATCTGCAGACCTCACTTTTTACTTGTCAAGTTATCACTATTTATTTCTCCAAACATAAAAGCTGCCACATCCCCTTTCAGTAAAAGAATCTCATGTAGAATCTCTCCCACCTCCTGAGGTTCCACAGACAGCATTGATGATTTTTGCAGGTACCTATTCTCTGCCTGGTTACTAATTTGTCCTTAGTGTATTTGTAGAATTGCTTTGGATTCTCCTCAAACTTATTTCCTAAACCTATCTCATGCCCCCTTTTTGCCCTCCGGGTTTACCTCCAGTCTACTCCTACTGCCCTTATACCCCTCTAGGGGGTCACACAAACCCAGCTGTCTGTACCTGCCATATGCCTCCTTCATTTTCTTGACCAGGCCCTCAATTTCTTTCGACAGGCAGCATTCTCTACACCTACCAGCCTTGGTCTTAACAGGAACATACTGTCTATGTACTCTCATTGTCACAGGCCTATGGAGGCAATGGCAGATGGGGACAGAGAAGCAATCATTCTCAGTAAAGACCTAATATTGTGAAAGGTAACAGCCTAAAGGTAGATGGGTCTCCTGGTCCTGATGGAATGCATCCCAGGGACTAAAAGAGATGGCGGGGTTCGGGGGGGAACACAACAAGCGCACTGAACAAGGGGGAACAAGTGGATGTGGTGCATCTGGATTTCCAGAAGGTATTCAACAAGATACCAAACAAAAGACTGCTGTATAAGGTAAAGGCTGCACAGAATTATGGGTAATGCATTAGCATGGACAGAGGATTGGTTAGTGAAAACAAATAAAGAATGGGAATAAATGAGTGTTTGGTTTAGTGTTGGCACTACAACTGTTTCCCATTTACACAAATGTTTTGGAGTTGAGGACCAAGTGTACGATGTCAGAGTTCATATTTGACATTAAGATGAGGTAGAGCAATGTGTGTGGAGACCACTATCAGTCTGCACAGGGATACAGAAAGGTTAAGTGAGTGGGTAAGGGTCTGGCAGATGGGGTATAATGTTGAGGAACGTGAGGCCATTCATTTTGGTCAGACTAACAGCAAACTGGATGATTAAATATTGAAAACTAGCAGCATGCTGCTGTGCAGAGGAAGCTGGGTGTCCCTGTGCATGAATCACAGGAAGTTGGTTTGCAGGTGCAGTAGGTAATTAAGGCAGTGAAGGGAATATTGTCCTTCATTGCTGGAGGGATGGTTATGCTGCAGTTGTACAGGGTGCTAGGGAGGCCACACCGGGAGTACTGTGTACAGGTTTGGTCTCCTTACTTCAGGAAGGATGTACTGACACCGGAGGGGGTGCAGAGGAGGGTCAATAGTTTGAGTCAGGAGTTGAGAGGGTTGGTGTATGTGGAGAGATTGAGTAGTCTGGGACTATACTCTTTGGAATTTAGAAGAATGGGAGGTTGGATAGGAAAAATAAAATTATGAGAAGAATAGATAAGATAGAAGCAGGGAGGTTATTTCCACTGGGGGTGGGTGAAACTAGAGGGCATAGCATCAAAATAAGGGGGAGCAGATTTAGGACTGAATTCAGGAGGAACTTCTTCAGCTAAAGGGTTGTGAGTCCGTGGAATTCCCTGCTGAGTGAAGCAGTTGAGCTTTCATCTTGAATGTATTTAAGGCAAAAGGTCGATTTGTGAACAGGAAAGGAATTAAGGGTGATGGTGAGACAGCAGGAAGGTGGAGCTGAGGCCATGAAAAGATCAGCCCTGACCTTTTTGAATGGCAGAGCAGGCTTGAGGGGCCAGATGGCCTACTCCTGCTCCTCTTCCTTATGTTCTTATGTTCCCATTTTCCAGCCGTCCCTTTACCTGGGAATAGCCTACTGCAAACTAATTTTGAAAGTTCTTGCCTCATGCCATTACAATTGGCCTTTGTCCAAATTAGAACATTAACTTTTACATTTGGTCTATTCTTTTCTAAAGCCAGTTTAAAACGAATAGAATTATCAGATAATCCAATTGGCCCATCACATCCACACTGACCCTCAGAGCCTCCTACCCTACCCCTGTAACATTGCATATCCCACGGCCAATCCACCCAACCTATACATCCCTGAACACTATGGGCAATTCAGCCTGGATAATCCACCGAACCTGTATATCCCTGAACACTGTGGGCAATTCAACCTGGATAATCCACCGAACCTGTATATCCCTGAACACTATGGACAATTCAACCTGGATAATCCACCCAACCTGCACATTCCTGAACACTACGGGCAATTCAGCCTGGATAATCCACCTAACCTGCACATCCCTGAACACTGTGGGCAATTCAGCCTGGATAATCCACCTAACCTGCACATCTTTGTACTGTGGGAGGAAACCAGAGCATCCTCCTGGAGCACAACCATAATGCTATCCCTAATCAAAAACTCCACTCCTCCTTCTCCTCTCTTGTCCCCCATTCTATCCTTCATATACCATCTATACCATGGAACGCTAAGCTGCCAGTCCTATCCATCCATGAGCCACATTTCTGTCATACCCATGATATCCCAGTTCCATGTTCAAAACCATACCCTGAGCTCATCTGCCTTCCCTGTCAGGCCTCTTCCATTGACGTCAATGCAGTGTCACTGCTCAGTCCCACCTTATTCTGTGCCTTGTACTTGACTGCTTGACGTCTGAACTGTACCAGCCTCAGATTTACCTCTTTTCTCACTATCTATTTGGGTTTACCCCTGACTCCCTCACTGGTTTAATGCTTCCCAAGTATCATTAGCAAGTCTCCCTGCCTAGATATTAGACATCTTCCAATTCAGGGACAATCCATCCTTATGCAGTTCAACTCTACCCCAGAGGAGATTACAATGATCCAAAAATGTGAATCCTTCTCCCCTGCACCGGCTCGTTAGCCACTCATCCAGCACCGCCTCCTCTGTAATATGGACATTTTTCAAGATGTCACCATCTATTTCCCCACATTCTGTATCACCCATGTCCTTCTCCACAGTAAACACGATTGCAAAATACTCGTTTAGTATCTCCCCCGTCGTCTGCAGCTCCACAGATAGGCTGCCTTGCTGATCTTTGATTTACTGCATTCTCTCTCTGGATGGTCTTTTGTTCTGAACATAATTATAAAAGCCCTTTGGCTTATCCTTAACCCTACTTGCCAAAGCTATCTCCTGTCCCTTTTTTGCCCTCCTGATTTCCCTCTTAAGTACACTCCTACTGCCTTTATACTCAAAGACTTTATTGGATTTTTGGATTGGAATAAATGCAAAATATTACATCTTGATAAAACAAACGAGGGCAGGACTTACACTAATTAAAAGTAGGGCCTAGTGTAGTGATATGGAACAAAGAGACCGAGGGGTTCAGTCTTTTGAAGCCTGTGTCACGTGTAGACAGGATGATTCAGAAGGTGGTTAGCACACTTACCTTCATTGTTCAGACCTTTGAGTAGAGGGAGTTGCTTTGTTGAGGTTGTAAAGGATGTTAGTGAGGCCTCTTCTAGAATACTGTGCCCAGTTCTGGTTGTGCTGTTCTAGGAAGGCTATTATTAAATTGGAGTAGATTCAGATGAGATTTACCAGGATGGTGATGGGAATGGAAGGATTGTGTAATAAGGAGAGGCTGAGACATTTTGCACTGCAGCGTAGGAAGTTCAGGGGTGACCTTATTAGACGTTTATAAATTCATCAAGAGTATGGATAAGGTGAATGGCCAGGGGAGAAGGGAATTCAAGACACGGGTGCATACATTTTGAGAAGAGATGAGAAAGGTTTGAAAAAGAGACATTAGGGATGTTTTAATTTTTATCCATATGGAATGAACTTCCAGAGGAAGTGGTAGCTGTGAATACAATTATAGTATTTAAAAGACATTTGGATAAGTACATTAATAGGAAATACTTGGATGAATGTGGACCAAGCAGAGACAGGTGCGATTAGTTCAGTTTGGAATTATGGCCGACATGGATTGGTTAGACCACAGGGTCTGTATCCTCGCTATCTCTGTGAATGCCTCCATCCTCAAAACTCTCCCAATCACTGTCACCTCATCCATCCTCACAACTCTTCCTTCTCTCGATAATTACTCTGCAGCGTCAGAACACTCCCTATCTCTAATCTCCCCCAGTTTCTCAAACCTCTGCTTATATGTGCCTTTCCTTAATTCCAGTGTTGAGGATACCCTCATTCACTCTGATTGGTTGGAGGACAAACTGGCATTGCCTGGTCCTCCAGTCTCACCCTCTGCCCCCTGTTGGCCTGCACTGACATCAATCACTGCACAGACCATTCTCTGCTTTTGCTGCTGTTCATCAGGTACGAGAGAGAGGGCTCATTCCTGTTTCTCCCAATGTCAGACATTAACAACAAATACCTGCATTGTATGGAGCTGTTCACATTGACAAATCTCCCTAAAGTGCTTCATGAATGATGGAAACATTGATTAAACAGAACTATTTTCAGATACAAATTAAAGGAGGACAGAGAGGGTTAGGGAGAATATTCCAGAGGAATGTGTCCTCGGTGGCTCCAATCATGGATTGATGTAGGTGGGGAACAGCTTACAATGGAGACAGTTAGTGGCTAAGCATAGGTTAACAATCCCATGCCCTAAGGCCCTATCCATACACCAGGCCTTGTTCTCACAGCCTGTCATTACAAATTACCTATGGTTAGCCCTAACAGTCCCAATTAACAGTATTCACCCTCCCAGCCTGATAGTTATCTAATCCTTTATCATTTCCCTGGGGCAGGCTACTTCGATGTCACCTTCAGGAGCATGAAGCAATGTGAGCAGCTCCTGAAGGTCTTCAAGGAAAAGGAGGGGGAGCCGCTGTTCTCCATCTTGTCGGGGGTCCCGCTGTGTGTGCTTCCTGCACAGAGGAGTCGGGTTGTTACGATCCACATGTACAACCCCTATGTTCCAGCAACTGATGTCCTGATGTTCCTGAGGAGATATGTGCAGGTTGAAGGGGAAAGCACTGACGTGGCTGATCCTTTCGGGATCTGGACCAGCAAACGACAGGTCAAGGTAACCCTGAGGGTTGATGCCAGCGGGAACATCCCCCAACCTCCAGCGTTGCTATCAGAGGGAGCAGAGAGTACCTGACTTAGGCAGGGCAGCCGAAAGTGTGCCGAACCTGTGGGAGGTCAGGCCACATGGCGGCAGACTGCAAGGTCACGATCTGTCGGAACTGCAAGGAGGAGGGCCACCCGACCAAAGAATGCAAGGAGGCAAAAAACTGCAATCTGTGTGGGGAGGCGGGCCACGTGTACAAGGCCTGCCCAAGACGTGGGGCCGCCACCTACGTGCAGATGGCCGGGGGGGTAGGCCACAAACCAGCAAGGGAACGGTGTCTGGGGGCACGCAAAAAGAAGGACAGGCCGGAGCAGAGCAGACGCCAGCTACTGGAGAGGGACAGCTGCTGAGCAAAGCTCTGACAGGACGGGCGGAGGAGGAGGAGGAGAAGGGAAAGGAGGAGGCAGAGGAATGGATCCTGGTGCAAAACAAGAGGAGGGAAACCCACCCAGCTGCCAAAACCTCCCAGAAAAAGGGGAAAAGGCAGCTGCGTGGGGAAGACACGGACAGCTCTTCGGAGGGTGAGGGCAGATGTAAGGAGGGTCATCACCAAAAGAAGAGGCAGAGTGCTGCGGGGAGAAAGGACAGCAGCAACTGCCAACCAAGGGACGTACCTCCTGAGGCAATGGGAAGCTACCACCCCACACCAGGTAAAAGCCAGGAGGGGCCCACTGCCACACAGCTCCAGGTCACTGGGAGCAGCGACCCTCTGACAGCCCCACTGTCAGATATAGAAGCAGGCAGCGTTGTCCCTGGTCACAGCCTGATGACACCGGAGCGGAAAAATGGACCGAGTGAGGAGCTGGTCAGCTACCTCAGCCCTGCGAGGGTCCAGCAGTTCGTGTTCTGCATGGGGATGCAGACAGCTACCCCAGAGGGGCAGGACTGGCAGCAATTGGACACGGGTAACCTCACAACTTGTTAAACGAAATGGGGATTTAAATTGCCAGTATTAATGTGCACAGCAGAAAATCTGCTGCGTGATGTGTTTCAACACTGGCCTTCCTGGCCAACGTCAAAGCCGACATCCTGTTTCTGCAGGAGTGTGGGATACCGCACCTCAGCAGTTAGAGGAGATGGTCGAGCTGGTGGGCCCTTGGGCCGTCAGTTTGGTTGGGAGGCAACGATAACCACTCCTCAGGCCTGGGTATCCTATCGCGGGGAGGCAACTTCTCCATCTCCGAGGTTAAGGAGGTGTGGGCGGGCGCCTCCTTGACGTGGATGTTAAATACAGAAACGCTCCCGCGAGACTAATCAACGTATACACCCCAGTGGGTAAGAGTGAACGGTTGGCGGTCCTGCAGCAGCTTCCACTGTTGCTGGCTACGTCCAGGCCGGTCATTCTGGCCGGAGACTTCAACTGTATCATTGATGCAGGTGAAATATCCGGCGGGGGTGGGGGGGGGGGGCAGGAAACTAGACACCACGCCCAGAGCCCTGATGGACACGGTCAAAGATGCCAAGCTGCACGACATCTTCAGCACCCCTGCAGACGGAGCGCAGCATAGATACACCTGGTCACGGGCAGACGGGTCTATCCACTCAAGGATAGATTACCTGTTTGTGTCCCGAACGCTCTCGGTCAGAACCACCGACGTCAAGCCGGTGTTCTTCTCTGACCACTGCCTCCTGCTGGCCGACTGTCACCTACAGGACGAGCAGCGGGCGGGTAAGGGAACGTGGAAACTGAGCACGAAGCTGTTGACCCCGGGAAACATCGAGGAGCTCAAGAGGGATTACGCAGTTTGGAGAACCGCGAAGCTCCTCTTTGAGTCCCCAGCGGACTGGTGGGAAACAGTAAAAGGGAACATCAAGAGGTTCTTCATCCTCAAAGGTGTTCAGGAGGTGAAGGAGATGTGGGGAAAACTGTCCCAACTCCAGGAAAGTATGCAGAACCTGCTCCTGCTGCGGACGTTGGGGGTTGATGTCACGGAGGACCTCCAAGAGGTACGGTGGCACAGTAGCTAGCACTGCTGCCTCACAGCGCCTGAGACCCGGGTTCAATTCCCGACTCAGGCGACTGACTGTGTGGAGTTTGCACGTTCTCCCCGTGTCTGCGTGGGTTTCCGCCAGGTGCTCCGGCTTCCTCCCACAGTCCAAAGATGTGTCGGTCAGGTGAATTGGCCATGCTAAATTGCCCGTAGTGTTAGGTAAGGGGTAAATGTAGGGGTATGGGTGGATTACGCTTCGGCGGGTCGGTGTGGACTTGTTGGGCCGAAGGGCCTGTTTCCACACTGAAAGTGATCTAATCTAATCTAATCAAACCTCGCTCTTTGCCTTGGAGGCCTCCAAGATAATCTTCCGGTCCAGAGTCCACTCCGTGGAGCAGGATGAGATGTGCTCATGTTTCTTCTTCCAGAAGGTGCACAAAGGGAGCTCTGTGCTCAGCAGCCTGAAGGAAGAAGATGGCTCGGTAACGTCATCTCAGGCTGACATCATGAAGATCAGCAAATCCTTCTATGCCAGTCTGTATGACTCGAAGCCAACCGACAGCGTGGCCTCCCAGTCGTTCCTGTCCTCTACCACAGAGGTCCTAGATGATGGAACATGAGAGAGGCTGGACCAGCCGCTATCTCTGGATGAGCTGACCAAGGCCCTCGAGTTCTTCGAAAAGAATAAAACTCCCAGAAGCGACAGCTTACCAGTCAAATTCTGTTCTGCTCTTTGGGACTTGATTGGCCGGGACCTACTAGAGTTGTATGTCAATATGCTTCAAGCAGGTACCATGAGTGAATCCAAGAGGAAAGGCATCATCACCCTCATCTACAAGCAGAAGGGGGAGGCGGAAGAAACTAGAAACTGGAGACTGATCTCACTGTTAAACACAGACTACAAAATCTTGTCAAAGGTCATCGCCAACCGGGTCAGGTCTGCTCTGGGATTGGTGATCCACCCCGACCAAACCTGTGCTGTACCGGGCAGGAAGATCTCTGAGAGTTTTGTACTTCTCAGGGATACGATCGCCTACGTGCAGGACAGGGGGCTGGACACCTGCCTCATCAGCCTGGACCAGGAGAAAGCCTTTGACAGAGTATAGTATACATACATCAGGGATGTCCTCTCCAAAATGGGCTTTGGGAGGGAATTGGATCAGACTGTTCTACACCAACATTGTCAGTTCAGTCTCGATCAATGGGTGGGAATCAGATAGCTTCCCTGTAAAATCTGGAGTCAGGCACGGTTGCCCCCTCTCACCTGCTTTGTTTGTGTGTTGCATAGAACCATTTGCCGAATCCATCAGGAAGGATGCCTGAGAGGGGTGACTATTCCTGGCAGCGGAGGTCTACAGGTTAAGGCCTCCCTGTACATGGATGACGTCGCCGTTTTCTGCTCGGATCCGCTGTCCGTGCACAGACTCATGTGCATATGTGTCCAGTTCGAACGGGCCTCGGGAGCCAAGGTAAACCGAGGCAAGATCGAGGCCTTGCTCTTCGGGAACTGAGCCGACCAATCCTCTATCCCCTTCACCGTCAGGACTGACCACCTGTAGGTGCTGGGTATTTGGTTCAGGGGGGCTGGGGCGTGTGTCAAGACTTGGGAGGAGCGGATCAGGAAGATGAGACAGAAACTAGGCAGATGGGAGCAACGGTCGCTCTCCATTGTGGGAAAAAACCTGGTCATCAGGTATGAGGTACTCTCAGTATTGTTATATGTGGCACAGGTCTGGCCTATCCCCAGAACCTGTGCTGTCGCAGTCACCCGGGCCATCTTCCAGTTTATATGGAGTTCAAAGATGGACCGGGTCCGAAGGGACTCGCTGTACAAAGATCTGGGCAACGGGGGAAAAAATGCACCCAATGCCACCCTCATCCTGATAGCCACCTTTGTGTGTGGCTGCATCAAGCTGTGCGTGGATCCCCGGTACACAAACACCAAGTGTCACTACGTACTGAGGTTCTACCTGTCCCCGGTGTTGTGAAGGATGGGCCTGGCCTCGCTGCCACGGAACGCTCCAAGTAGTTGGACCGTTCCGTACCACCTGTCCTTCGTGGAGAAGTTTATGAAGAAAAACACCTTTGACCACAAGTCCACCAGGAAGTGGTCAGCACGTAGTGTCCTTGAGACTCTTCGAGAAAAGGAGAGGGCAGATCCTATTGAGCAGTTCCCTGAGCAGACTGTCAAAGCTATTTGGCAGAATGCCTCATCGCCAGAACTTTCCAACAAGCACCAAGACATGGCTTGGCTGGTGGTGAGAATGGCTCTGCCTGTGATATCCTTTATGCACGCCCGGACTCTCTGCCACACCGCACGCTGCCCTCGAAGTGGCAGCGGGATGGACGAAACTGTCACACACCTCCTTCTGGAATGTGCCTATGTAGAGGAAGTCTGGAAAGGAATACAGTGGTGTTTGTCGAGGTTCGTCCCGAGCAGTGCCATGATGTGGGACTCCGTGCTCTATGGCCTGTTCCCGGGGACGCACACCGAGACGAACATCAGCTGTGCCTGGAGGATCATCAACTCGGTGAAGGACGCTCTCTGGGTGGTCCGAAACCTGTTGATCTTCCAGCTGAAGGAGTTGACCCCGACTGAGTGTTGCAGAGTGGCACATTCTAAGGTCCAGGACTACGTGTTGAGGGACGCGCTGAAGCTTGAGACAACTGCCGCCAAGGTGCGGTGGGGAAAGACCACCGTGTTACATCTGCCTGCCTAAGAAGAACAGGGAGCCCACATAGTCATTTGGGCTCTGCTGGCACCTCAGCTCAAAATATAATCATACCGACCTGTAAATAGGAATGATTACTCTGTTTCGGTATGAAAAGAAATGGAATGTTTACCTATGTACGGCATGTCCCGTTGTATAGATCAAAGTATTTACGAGTAAAGTATATTTTTGAAATAAAAAAAATCCTTTATCCAACTGTTCTTCTCGCTCTATCCCCACCTCCCCTTTACTCCCTACATCCTCCCCCCACCCTACCTTCTGCATATAAACTGACTTTTTCCCCCGGTAACGTCAGTTCTGAGGAAGGGTCACTGGATCTGAAACTTTAACTCTGGTTTCTCTTCACAGATGCTGTTCAGTCGCTGACATTTTCACGAGCCTCCTGGTTGTTGTTTCTGATTTACAGCATCCACAGTTCTTTTGGTTTTAATTGCCCAGGAGTTTGTAATTCAGGTCTAGCAGCCTCTCTGCTGGCTCTCCCACTCACAGTGATGATGAGAGTGGTGGGCTTTTTCCTCTCTCTTCCCTGGGATGAGCTTCATCATTTACAGTGAATGGGGCAGTATCACATAGCACAGGGGCTGGGGGTTATTCAGCCTATTGGGGCTGTACTCTCTCCCTCTGGAGATGCTGCAAATCTGTCCCAATTCCCCTCACATTTGGCCACAATCTCCCAAGACTTTCCTTAAAAAGTAAAATTGCAAATCTGTTTGAGAATACCTGCTGAATCTGTGTCCACCTGCTGTTCAGACTGTTCCAGATGCTCAGAATGTGCTGAGTAAAGTATACGTCACATATTTACCTTGCGTTATTTGCCAATTAACTTAAAGTAGTTGCTAAAATTGTGACATTATTAAAAATTCCCCTCCCTCTTCAAATTAAATATCTTGGAAACAAATCTACACCTGGTCATAATCACTGCTGAACCTTCTCAGATCCAAGGAGAATTATCTGTGCTGAGATGTACAGCACAGAAACAATGGTCCAATTCACCCATGCCAACTAGGAATCCGAAACTAACAGAGTCCTACTTGCCAGCTATTGGTCTGAATTCCTCAAATCCCTCCCTATTCATGTACCCAATCGGATGCCTTTTAAATGTTGTAAATGTATCAGCCTCCATTACTTCTCTTGTAGCTCATTCCATCCATACACCACACTCAGCTTGAAAACGTTGCCCCTTATATCCCTTTTAAATCTTTGCCCTCTCAACTTAAACCCACGTGGCCTTGTTTTGGACTCACGTAACCTGGGGAAAAAAAAGACCCTGGCTGTTCACTGTATCCATGCTCCTCATTATTTTATAAATCGTCCAAAGGTCACCTCTCAGTCTTTGACTCTCCAGTGAAAACAGCCCCAGCCTATTCAGCCTCTCCCTGTAACCCAAATCCTCCAACCACTGCAAAGTCTTTGTAAATCTTGTCTGAACCATTTCAAGTTTCACAACATCCTTACTAGAACAGGGAAATTCGAACTGAAAACAGAATTCCTGAAATGGCTCAATCAATGTCCTATCCAACCACAATATGACATCCCAGCTTCTGCACACAATGTATTGACCAATAAATATAAGCGGACCAAACACCACCTTCACTACCCTGCTGACCTGTGACTCTACTTTCAAGGAGCAATGAACCCACACTCCAAGGTCTCTTTGTTCAGCAACACTCCCCAGGACCTTCCCGTTAAATGTATTAAGTTCTGCCTTGATTTTCTTTTCCAAAATGCAGCAGCTCACATTTGTCTAAATTGAACTCTGTCTGCCATTCCTCGCTCCAATGGCCCATCTGATCAAGATCCTTTTGTATTCTGAACTAACTTTCTTCACTGTCCATTACACCTCCAATTTTGTTGTTTTATGTAAACCTACCTCATATATTCACATCCAAGTCATTTATTTAAGGATTCAAATATCCATTCCTGCAGCACGCTGCTTCTCACAGGCTTCCAGTCCAGAAATCAACCCTCCATCACCACCCTCTGTCTCCTACCTGCAAGCCAGTTTTGTATCCCAATGGCTAGTTCTCCCTGCATTCCATGTTATCTAAGCTTACTAACCAGTCTGCTTTGTGGAACCTTGTTCAATGCCCATATAGACAACGTCTACAGTCTGTCTTCATCAATCTTCCGATCACTTCTTCAAAAAAAACTCAATCAAGTTAGAGAGAGACAATTTCCCACGCACAAAGCCATGTTGACGATCCCTAATCATTCCTTGCCTTTCCAAATACATGTAAATCCTGTCCCTCAGAACCCTTCCAACAACTTGCCTGCCACTGACTTCAGGCTGGCTGTTCTCTTGTTCCCTGGCCTTTCCTGACCACGATGATATAAATGCCTCAGGAAGGGGCACTGCAATCACTTCCCTAGCTTTCCACAAATTGCTGGAATACACCTGATCAGGACCCAGGGATCTATCCACCTTGATGCGATTTGAGCCATCCAGTACCACCTCCACTGTAACATGGACACTTTTCAAGCTATCACTGTTTATTTCTCCAAACTCTCTAGTTTCCATATCCTTCTCTCGTAAAAAAACGACATGAAATACTAGAACAGTATAGTATCTCTCCCACCTCCTGTTGTTCCATAGATGGCCTTGTTGATCATTAAGGGGTCCTATTCTCTGTCTGGTCATTCTTTTATCCTTGATGTATTTGTAGAATTTCTTTGGATTCTCCTTAAACCATTTCCTGAAGCTATTTCATGTCTCCTTTTTGCCTTCCTGATTACCCTAGAGTATATTCCTGTAAAAACATGATCCTGTACTCCCAATTCCTCTGCCTCTGCCCTATCTACTCCCAGGCAAAGCAATTGCACTCCAGGACATCCCAGAAAGTTTTCCTATTTCAAGGACCGCAATTTCCCTCACACTTGATCAGCAATGCCCTCCAACACATATCCTCCACTTCCCGCACCTCTGCATTTATACCACCCCTCCCAACTACAATAAAAATATAATCCCCTGGTCCTCACCTGCCACACAATCCAGAAACAGCACATTAATCTCTGCCATTTCCGCTACCTAGTCAGACCCCACCACTAGGGACATATTTCCCTCCCCAGCCCTATCTGTGTTCCGCAGAGACCATTCCCTGTCGTGATGGCCTTGTTAGGTTTACGCCTCCCCACCAACCAACCCTTCACCTTCCCTTACTGCCAGGGGAGCAGTAAAATATGCACCCACACCTCCCCACCTCACCTCTGTCCAATGCCCCAAAGGATCTTTTCACACCAGACAGCGATTTTCCTGCACATCCAATCATCTCATCTACTGCATCTGGATACCATGGGCAAATTAACATGGCTGAAAATGTGTTGCTGGAAAAGCGCAGCAAGTCAGGCAGCATCCAAGGAGCAGGAGAATCGACGTTTCGGGCATGAGCCCTTCTTTGGGAATGAGGAGGGTGTGTCAAGCGGGCTAAGATAAAAGGTAAGGAGGAGGGACTTGGGGGAGGGGCGTTGGAAATGCGATAGGTGGAAAGAGGTTAAGGTGAGGGTGATAAGCCAGAGTGGTAGTGGGGATGGGGGCAGAGAGGTCAGAAAGAAGATTGCAGGTTAGGAAGGTGGTGTTGAGTTCGAAGGTTGGGACTGAGACAAGGTGGGTGAAGGGGAAATTAGGAAACTGGAGAAATCTGAGTTCATCCCTTGTGGTTGGAGGGTTCCCAGGCAGACGGTGAAATGCTCTTCCTTCAGCCATCGTGTTGCTATGATCTGGCGATGGAGGAATCCAAGGACCTGCATGTCCTTGGTGGAGTGGGAGGGGGAGTTGAAGTGTTGAGCCACGGGGTGGTTGGGTTGGTTGGTCCGGGTATCCGAGAGATGTTCTCTGAAACGTTCCGCAAGTAGGGGGCCCGTCTCCCCAATATAGAGGAGGCCACATCGGGTGCAACCGATGCAGTAAATGATGTGTGTGGAGTTGCAGGTGAATTTATGGTGGATATGGAAGGATCCCTTGGGGCCTTGGAGGTAAGTAAGGGGGGAGGTGTGGGTGCAAGTTTTGCATTTCTTGCGGTTGCAGGGGAAGGTGCCAGGAGTGGAGGTTGGGTTGGTGGGGCGTGTGGACCTGACGAGGGAGTCCCGGAGGGAGTGGTCTGTTCGGAACGCTGATAGGGGAGGGGAGGGAAATATATCTTTGGTGGTGGGGTCCGTTTGGAAGAGGCAGAAATGACGACGGGGTGTTAGGTGAGGACCAGTGGGGTTCTATCCTGGTGGCGAGTGGAGGGACGGGACTCAAGGGCGGAGGAGTGAGAAGTGGAGGCGATGCGGTGGAGAGCATCATCGATCACGTCTGGGAGGAAATTGCAGTCTTTGAAGAAGAAGGCCATCTGGGTTGTTCGGTATTGAAACTGGTCCTCCTGGGAGCAGATGCGGTGGAGACGAAGGAATTGGGAATATGGGATGGCATTTTTATAGGGGGCAGGGTGGGAGGAGGTGTGTCTAGGTAGCTGTGGGAATCGAGTAAAAAATGAGGTCTGCAGATGCTGGAGATCACAGCTGCAAATGTGTTGCTGGTCAAAGCACAGCAGGCCAGGCAGCATCTCAGGAATAGAGAATTCGACGTTTCGAGCATAAGCCCTTCCTGATGAAGGGCTTATGCTCGAAACGTCGAATTCTCTATTCCTGAGATGCTGCCTGGCCTGCTGTGCTTTGACCAGCAACACATTTGCAGCTGTGGGAATCGGTCGGTTTATAGTAAATGTCCGTGTTGATTCGGTCGTCCGAGATAGAAATGGAGAGCTCTAGGAAGGGGAGGAAGGAGTCTGAGATGGTCCAGGTAAATTTGATGTCAGGGTGGAAGGTGTTGGTAAAGTGGATGAACTGTTCAAACTGCCTCCACGAGGCAGCACCAATACAGTGATCGATGTAGCGGAGGAAAGGGTGGGGAGTGGTGCCAGTGCAGCTGCGGAAGATATATCCTACGAAGAGGCAGGCATACCTGGGGCCCATGTGGGTGCTCATGGCTATTCGTTTGGTTTGGAGGAAGTGAGAGAATTGGAAAGAGAAGTTGTTCAGAGTGAGGACCAGTTCAGTCAGTCGAAGGAGGGTGTCAGTGGAAGGGTACTGGCTGGTACGGTGGGAAAGGAAGAAGCGGAGGGCTTTGAGTCCTTCATGATGGAGGATGGAGGTGTACAGGGACTGGATGTCCATGGTGAAGATAAGGCGATGGGCACCGGGGAAGCGAAAATCATGGAGGAAGTGGAGGGCGTGGATGGTGTCCCGAACATAGGTGGGGAGTTCTTGACTAAGGGGGACAGGACGATGTCGAGGTATGCAGAAATGAGTTCAGTGGGGCAGGAGCAGGCTGAGACAATGGGTCGGCCGGGGCAGTCAGGTTTGTTTTGGACAGGAGGTAGAAACGGGCAGTGCGGGGTTGTGGGGCTATGAGGTTGGAGGCGGTGGATGGGAGATCCCCTGAGGGGATGAGGTTATGGATGATCAGGGAGATGATGGTTTGGTGGTGGGAGGTGTGGTCATGGTCAAGGGGGCAGTAGGAGGAGGTGTCCACGAGCTGGCATTTGGCCTCAGCGGTATAAAGGTCGGTGCGCCAAACTACTACCGCGCCAACCTTGTCTGCTGGTTTGATGGTGAGGTTGGGGTTGGAGCGGAGGGAGTGGAGGGCTGCACGTTCTGAGGGTGAGAGTTTGAAGCGGGTGAGGGGGTTGGAGAAGTTGAGGTGGTTAATGTCGCGGTGGCAGTTGGCTATCGAGGGCGGGTAAGAGGCCAGCACGGGGTGTCCAGGTGGATGGGGGTGTGTTGGAGGCGGGAGAAGGTGTTGTCAGAGGGTGGGTGAGAATCTGGTTGAAGATGTAGACGCGGAGGCGAAGGCGGCAGAAGAATTGTTCGATGTCTTGCCGCGGATTGAACTCGTTCATCCAAGAGCGTAGGGGAATGAAGGTGAGGCCTCTGCCGAGGACTGATCTTTCATCCTCAGAGAGGGGGAGGTCTGGAGGGATGGTGAAAACATGGCAGTGCTGGGAGCTAGGACCTGATGTGGGGCTGGAGCTGGGAGTGGGGGCGGAGTTAGGCATGGGGGCGGGAATCGGGGCGGGGACGGAGATGGGCGTGGGGGTGGAGTTAGGCGTGCGACCGGAGATCGGCGTGAGGGCGGGGTTAGGCATGGTGTTTGCTCATTTCCCTTCCCCCCACCTTGTCTCAGTCCCAACCCTCAAACTCAGCACCACCTTCCTAACCTGCAATCTTCTTCCTGACCTCTCCGCCCCCACCCCCACTCCAGCCTATCACCCTCACCTTAACCTCCTTCCACCTATTGCATTTCCAACGCCCCTCCACCAAGTCCCTCCTCCCCACCTTTTATCTTAGCCTGCTGGACACACATTCCTCATTCCTGAAGAAGGGCTCATGCCCGAAACGTCGGTTCTCCTTCTCCTTGGATGCTGCCTGACCTGCTGCGCTTTTCCAGCAACACATTTTCAGCTCTAATCTCCAGCATCTGCAGTCCTCACTTTCTTTGGATTGTGGGAGGAAACCCATGCAGACACTGGGAGAATGTGCAAATTCCACACAAACAGTCACCTGAGGCTGGAATCAAATCCAGGTACTTGGTGCGGAGGTGGCAGTGATAACCACTGAGCCACAATACTGTGGGATCTTTGGTGCTGATATGCTGTCCCAGTGATACCTCAGTCACTCACCCTGGCTCATTTCCCAAGAGAAGAGGTGGTGATGTCCTCGTGATATTATCGCTAGCCAGTTAATCCCGAGACCCAGATAACCATCGGGGGACCTGGGTTTGAATCCAGACACGACAGATAGTGGAATGTGAATTCAAGAAAAATCTGCAATTAAGAATCTAATGACGACAATGAATCCACTGTCAATTGTTGGAAAAACCCACCTGGATCACTCATGTCCTTTAGGGGAGGAATCTGCCATCCTTACCTGGTCTGGCCTACAGGTGACTCCAGACCCACAGCAATGTGGTTGCCTGTTGACTGCCCTCTGGGCCCAGCCAGTGACACCCTCATCCTGTGAATGAACAAAGGAAGAAAAGGTCAAGTCTTGTATACAACCATCCTATTCTTACAGAGAACAGTGATCTCCTGGGAAATTTGCTTCTTAATTCCCCACTGATTATTTTTTGGGGGCGGGGGGTGGTGGTTGGTAGTACAATCCCAATAAGGTGATCACTAATTTCTAACTTCCCAATTCCCTGGATGTACTCCCAGGAATACCCTCCTGAAGGCCAGCCGTAATGTTATCCCTCATCAAAAACACTTCTCCCCTGCTCTGTCGCCCCCTTTCTATCCTTGCTATAGCATCTATACCCTGGAACATTAAGCTGCTAGTCTATCCATCCCTGAGTGATGCCTCTGTAATTGCTATAATATCCCAATGCTATTTCAAAACATACCCTAAGCCCAGCTGCCTGACCTGTCGGGCCTCTTGCATTGAAGTAAACGGAGGTGCTCATTCCCACCTCATTCTCTGCCTTGCCCTTGACTGTTGACGTATGAACCGTACCAGCCTCAGACTTAGCTCTTTCCTCACATTCAGTTTGGGTTTTCTCCCCTTTGAGAATATTCTGCTCCGTCTCTGAGACATCCTTGACCCTGACACCAGAGAGGCACCTCCCCATTCTGAAGTCTCACTGTCAGCTGCAGAAACAGCAGTCTGTGCCCCTGACTAGAGAGTCCCCTATCACCATCGATCATGTGGAACTGGATATACCTCACGTTACGTTAGAGCCAGTAGCAGCACCAGTAACTTGGTTGCCACTGCTACATTCCCCTGAGTGTCTCTGATCCTGACATTTTCCAAAGCAGTATACTTGTTTGAGAGTGGGATAGACAGAGGAGACGCCTGCACTACCTGCTTCCCTCTCCTACCTTTCCTGGAGGTAACCCATCTACCTGACTGTATCTGCAGGTTTTCTGCTGAAACTGCCACCGATCAAACTTCCTAGCTCCTGTGAATGCCTCACTGACTCTAACTGTCACTCCAACAGATCTATGCGATCGATAGGATTTGCAACCACTCGTCATGCAGACGTCATCATCAGGATCATTGAAATGTTCACTAATCTCAGACATCTGACAGGAAGGGCACATCACTCAAAGAATGGCTATCCCTGCAACTTAACATTTTACAGACACAGGAAAAGGCACAGTCTTACTGCTCTCCAAAATATTGCCCTAGAATAACTTAATACCTGTGTTTTATATTTTCAAAAATTAATAAAGAGACCATAAGACATATTAAAATAAAGCCCTCACCTTACTCACTACTGTAGACTTATGAAAATAAAACAAAAATTTATCTTTTAAGAGACTGAAACCCACTGAGCTGATCCCCAGCTCGGAGTCATTTGAGAGTGAGGTCGCTCTGAGGGCAGCTGTGAAATGTCACTGTCCGCTCAATTTCCAGGGAGGGTTATAACTTCACAGCCAGTCAGCTGGGAGAGTTCACTGCTCGGTTTTATTTACTGGGACTTGCCCCCAGCCTCACCACCCTCCCTAATGAGCTCTGAGAAGATCAGTAACTGAGGTTGGGGTTCTGGATGTAGGTTTGCTCACTGAGCTGGAAGGTTCATGATCAGACATGTCGTGACTATACTAGGTAACATCTTCAGTGAGCCTCCGGACGAAGCTGTCACTATAACCCTGCCCCCCCCCTCCCCCCCCTCCCCCGCCTCAGAAATTACATGTCCGTGGTATAAGATTTTTAAAAAATAACTCAAAAAAGCATGATTTGTTTTTTCCAAACAGATTTCTGCTCTCTAACCTTTTGAAGAAGTCTTTGGAGATGTCTCAGTTCATTTCCTCAAATTATAAGCATAGAAGGAGAGCTTTCATTTTTTAACATCACTATAAGGGGAGGTAATCGCTGATGAGATATTGTCACTGGAGTAGTAATCTGGAGACCCAGGTAATGGTCTGGGGACCTGGATTTAAATCCCACCATGGCAAATGGTGGCAATTGAATTCAATAAAATCTGGAATGAAAACTCTAATGATGGCCATGAAACCATTGTCGATTGTTAGGAAAAACCCATCTGGCTCACTAATGTTCTTTGGGGAAGGAAATTGCCATCCTTACCTGGTCTGGCCTCCAGGTGATTCCAAACCCACAGCAATGCGGTTGACTCTCACTGCCCTCTGGGTAATTAGGAATGGGCAATGAATGCTGGCCTGGTCAGTGATACCCACATCCTCGGGATGAATACACAAGGAAAACTTGAAATCATGGAGGACAGCTTTTTTTTTGAAAAGTTGTGCTAACAGAGGTTTTCAAATAAACAAAAAGTCACCTTGTTCAATGGCACTATAGACGCTGCAATAATCAGAGGGAACTTGAGGAACAGTGTACAGAGAGATCTCAGGTACATGGCAGAATAATAAGGTTGGAATAGTAGGGAATTGAATTTTCCTAACATTGACTGGTACTAAATATAGTGATTTAGTTGGTGAAGAATTTGTTAAATGAGTTCAAGAATATTTTCTTTCTTAATATGTAAATGATTTACCAGAGAAGGAGCAAAACATGGCTTTTCCTAGGGTAATAAGAAAGGGCAAGTGACTGAAGTAATAGCAGGGGAACGCTTTGGGTGGGAGGAAATTGTCGGCTCCTTGTGGAAACATTTGTATAATCAATAATGACGGGTGAGTGGTCTGATGACTGGACAGTGGCTAATGTTGTACCTTTGTCTGTGAAGAGCTATAAGGAGAAGCCTGGGATCGACAGGCCTGTGAGTCTGACTTCAGTGATGGGTAAGTTGCTGCAGGTGATTCTGAAGGATAGGATTTAAATGTATTTGGAGAGATATGGAATGATTAGTGATAGTCAGCATTGAAACAGTTGGCGAGAGAGTAATAGTGGAGGGTTGTTTTTCAGACTCAAGGCCTGTGACCAGCGGTGTTCCCCAGGAATCAGTGCTGGGTCCACTTCTGTTTGCCATTCATATGAATGATTTCGATGAGAATATAGAAAGTTTGGTTTGTAAGTTTGCGGGTGACAC
Source organism: Hemiscyllium ocellatum (assembly GCF_020745735.1). Lineage (NCBI taxonomy): Eukaryota > Metazoa > Chordata > Chondrichthyes > Orectolobiformes > Hemiscylliidae > Hemiscyllium > Hemiscyllium ocellatum. The sequence continues at coordinate 75,921,472 of NC_083420.1, read as the reverse complement.
GAAAAATGGTGCTAAAGTGGACAACAACAGAGATTATCTATGATTTCAAAGGGATCTTGATCAATTGGGTGGATGGCTGAACAGTGGCAGATGGAGTTTCATCTGAATAAATGCAAGATATTACATTTTCATAAAACAAACAAGCGCAGGACTTACACTCATTAAAAGTCGGGGCTTGAGAAGTGATATAGAACAAAGAGACCTAGGGGTTCAGGTTTTTGAAATTTGTTTCACATGTAGACAGGGTGGTTAGGCAGGAGTTTAGAACATTTGCCATAACTGCTCAGACTTTTGAGTATAGGAGTTGGGACATTACGTTGAGGCTGTACAGGAAGTGGGGAGGCCTCTTCTGGAATCCTGCACCTAGTTCTGGTTGTGCTGTTATAGGAAGGATATCATTAAATTGGAGCAGGTTCAGAAGAGATTTACCAGGATGGTGATGGGAATGGATGGTTTCAGTTATAAGGAGAGGCTGGATAGGCTGGGTCTTTTTTGACTGGAGAGTAGGAGGTTGAGGGGTGACCTTATTAGAGGTTTATAAAATCATGAGGGGTCTAGGTAATGTGAACAGCAGGTGCCCGTTCCAGGAGGGTATGCGATTCAAGAGTGGGCTGCATCAGTTTACAGGTGAGGGGAGAAAAGGCTTTCAAAAGACATTAGGGAATTTTTATTATTTTTTTACACCGTGTTGGTTAACATGCTGAATGAAACTCCACAGATGTTGTAGCTGTGAATACAAGTACAACTGCTGGGGAGCACGGTGGCTCAGTGATTCACACTGCCACCTCATAGTGCCAGGGACATGGGTTCAATTCCAGCCTCCAGCAACTGTCTGTGGGGACTTTGCACATTCTCCCCGTGTCTGTGTGGGTATCCTCCCACAAGTAAGGTGGCCATGCTAAATTGCCCATACTGTTCAGGGATGTATGTTGGGTGCATTAGTGTGGAGGAAACATAGGGGAATGGGTCTGGGTGGATTTGTTGGGCAATGACCATTGGAGTGCCACAAGGATCGGTGCTGGGCCCTCTACTTTTTGTCATTTACATAAATGAGGTGCAGTTAGTAAGTTTGCAGATGACACCAACATTGGAGGTGTAGTGGACAGCGAAGAGAGTTACCTCAGATTACAATAGGGTCTTGACCCGATGGGCCAATGGGTTGAGAAGTGGCAGATGGAGTTTAGTTCAGATAAATGCGAGGTGCTGCATTTTGGGAAAGCAAATCTTAGCAGGACTTATACACTTAATGGTAAGGTCCTAGGGTGTGTTGCTGAACAAAGATACCTTGGGGAGCAGATTCATAGCTCCTTGAAAGTGGAGTCACAGGTAGATAAGATAGTGAAGAAGGCGTTTGGTATGCTTTCCTTTATTGGTCAGAGTATTGAGTACAGGAGTTGGGATATCATGTTGTGGCTGTACAGGACATTGGTTAGGCCACTGTTGGAATTGACAGGAAAGAAAACTACCACCTAACTATCCTAATCCATTTTCCAATACTTGGTCCATCGCGTTATCTGTCTTGGCATTGCGAGTGTGCACCTAAATATATCTGAAATGTTGTTGGGATTTCTGTGTCTCCCACCCTTCCAGGCAGTGAGGTTTAGTGCAACTCGATGATGACATCACCCACAGGAACACAGAGCAGCTGGGTCTGTGCAAACCAGAGATCGCCCACACATTGGGAAGGATGGCAGGGTCCCTGAGAGGGGGCACAGGAGATTTACCAGGATGGTTCAAGGAATGGGAGATTTTAGTAGCGTGTTTTGAATTTTTTTTGACATGATTCATTTTTATGATATGGTGTTGCAGATACATAGAGAATATCGATCTATGATAGATGGACTCTCCTTCTCAACCTCTCCCCTTACCTGGGCTGTGGTAACCTTCAGGTTAAACCAGCACCAGCCATCTCTCCCTAATGAGAGAGCAGCCTTTTACCCAGTGATGTCACTGTGCCTCGGGGATGGGGAGAGGGAATGCTGAAGGTGATGGATGGGACACCACTCAGGCACAGTGCTTTGTCCTGGAGGATGCTCACTTTCTTTAATATTGTTGGTGTCTGCACTGATGCAGGCAAGTGGGGAATGTTCCAACACAATCCTGATGTGTACCTTATAGAGAGCAAACAGACATTGGGGAATCAGGGGTTTGGGGAAACTGAGATCGTTCTGCTTAGAGCAGAGGAAATTGAGGGGAGCTGTGACAGAGCAGTTTACAAATGTTACACGTTATAATAATAAACCTTACACCCATCAGCTCATTATACAAGGGTTACAGGACACATTGAAGGTTTGGGGAGATCTATTGAGACAATGGGCTGATTCAAAGGAGAACTTTGATGCAGCAAATGGGATTGAGCTGGAATACAATACTCAGACACATTGCGAATATCCAGGTCCTGATGAATTGAGTAATTCTGTCAGAGTTAGGCATTACAATTACTGAGATTACCATCTGAATACCTACCAGTATATCCTGTAATACAAGTTTATAAAATCCGTCACTGTCAGCTCAGGTTAGAAACTCACACCATCTCCTTCTCCTGGCCCAGGATGATTGGACACATCCCCCCTTGTGGAGGGCAGCATCAATTCAGAGGGAAATCTATGTGGGTTTCTATGAGTTTCCACCTTGGGACTTCATGTGACTGAACAGGGCAGATCTTTGACACATGGGACAGAATGTTCCAAGAGTCAGTGAGATATGGAGAGCAGGATTTGCTTTTCTTTCCTTCCGTGCTATCGCTGTGCCTCATCAATAAGACATGGGGTGTGAAAGGCTCACGCAGCTTGATGGGTAAGATGTCTCCACGCTGACCAATGGGCAGCAAGCACTCGGCCCATATCCCTCCAAACCTTTCCTATTCGTATACCCATCCAAATGCCTCTTAAATGTTGCAATTGTACCAGCCTCCATGACATCCCCTGGCAGCTCATTCCATACACGTACCACCCACTGCGTGAAAAAGTTGCCCCTTAGGTCTCTTTTATATCTTTCCCCTCTCAACCTAAACCTGTGCCCTCTAGTTCTGGACTCCCTGACCCCAACGAAAAAAAAATGCCTATTTATCCTATCCATGCCCCTCATAATTTTGTAAACCTCTATAAGGTTACCCCTCAGCCTCCGACACTCCAGGGAAAACAGCCCTAGCCTGTTCAGCCTCTCCCTATAGCTCAGATCCTCCAACCCTGGCAGCATCCTAGTAAATCTACTCTGAACCCTTTCAAGTTTCACAACATCTTTCCGATAGGAAGGAGACCAGAATTGCACGCAATATTCCAACAGTGGTCTAACGAATGTCCTGTACAGCCGCAACATGACCTCTCAACTCCTGTACTCAATACTCTGACCAATAAATGAAAGCATACCAAACGCCTTCTTCACTATCCTATCTACCTGCGACTCCACTTTCAAGGAGCTATGAACCTGCACTCCAAGGTCTCTTTGTTCAGCAACACTCCCTAGGAACTTACCATTAAGTGTATAAGTCCTGCTAAGATTTGCTTTCCCAAAATGCAGCACCTTGCATTTATCTGAATTAAACTCCATCTGCCACTTCTCAGCCCATTGGCCCATCTGGTCAAGATCCTGTTGTAATCTGAGGTAACCCTCTTTGCTGTCCACTATACCTCCAATTTTGGTGTCATCTGCAAACTTACTATCTGTACCTCTTATGCTCGCATCAAAATCATTTATGTAAATGACAAAAAGTAGAGGACCCAGCACTGATCCTTGTGGCACTCCACTGGTCACAGGCCTCCAGTCTGAAAAACAACCCTCCACCACCACCCTCTGTCTTCTACCTTTGAGCTAGTTCTGTATCCAAGTGGCTAGTTCTCTATGTGTTCCATGAGATTTAACCTTGCTAATCAGTCTCCCATGGGGAACCTTGTCGAACGCCTTACTGAAGTCCATATGGATCACATCTACTGCTCTGCCCTCAACAATCTTCTTTGTTACTTCATTAAAAAACTCAATCAAGTTTGTAAGACATGATTTCCCACACACAAAGCCATGTTGACTATCCCGAATCAGTCCTTGCCTTTCCAAATACATGTACATCCTGTCCCTCAGGATTCCCCCCAACAACTTGCCCACCACCAAGGTCAGGCTCACTGGTCTATAGTTCCCTGGCTTGAATTACCAACCTTCTTAAACAGTGGCACCACATTTGCCAACCTCCAGTCTTCCGGCACTTCACCTGTGACTATCGATGATACAAATATCTCAGCAAGAGGCCCAGCAATCATTTCTCTAGCTTCCCACAGAGTTCTCGGGTACACTTGATCAGGTCCTGGGGATTTATCCACCTTTTACCGTTTCCAGACATCCAGTACTTCCTCCTCTGTAATCTGGATATTTTGCAAGATGTCACCATCTATTTCCCTACAGTCTATATCTTCCATATCCTTTTCCACAGTAAATACTGATGCAAAATATTCATTTAGTATCTCCCCCATTTTCTGTGGCTCCACACAAAGGCTGCCTTGCTGATCTTTCAGGGGGCCTATTCTCTCCCTAGTTACCCTTTTGTTCTTAATATATATTTGTAAAAATCCTTTGGATTCTCCTTAATTATATTTGCCAAAGCTATCTCATGGCCCCGTTTTGCCCTCCTGATTTCCCTCTTAAGTATCCTCCTACTTTCTTTATACTCTAAGGATTCACTCGATCGATCCTGTCTGTACCTGACATCTGCTTCCTTCTTTTGCTTCACCAAACCCTCAGTTTCTTTAGTCATCCAGCATTCCCTATCCCTACCAGCCTTCCCTTTCACCATGACAGGAATATACTTGCTCTGGATCCTTGCTATCCCATTTCTGAAGGATGGTCACTAAGACTGTTCCTTTACCTCTGTTGAAATCGGCATAATGAAGAAGCAAAGGGTGGGTTGTAAATGGCAATGATCGGCTTTCGTAGGTTGGTGTTTATTAGAGTTTCTATCGACAGTATAAATATTTGAGCACTTATTCAAGGGCATGCAGTTAGCTGCTAGAGGAAGTGATGGGGGCTGGTACAATTACGACATTTAAAAGGCATCAGGATGAGTATGTGAATAGGAAGGGTTTAGAGGGATATCAGCCAAGTGTTAGCAAATGGAATGAAGTGAGATGAGAATTTCTGATTGGTATGGACGAGTTGGACAGGAGGGTCTGTTTCCAAGCTGTGCATCTCTGCGACTCTGTGCCTCTGAATAGTCTATTACACAGAGCTTCAGACAGGACTTGGTTTGTGTGTGTCTCTCTCATGCTTCCTCAGAATCTGCAAACCCTATGTCTCCAAATTTCCACAAGACTCTAAGAAATAGAAAAAAGAGGGTCAGTACTGAGGGAATGCTGCACTGTCGGAGGGTCAGCACTGAGGGTGTGCTGCACTGTCAGAGGGTCAGTACTGAGGGTGTGCTGCACTGTCAGAGGGTCAGTACTGAGGGAGTGCTGCACTGTTGGAGGATCAACACTGAGGGAGTGCTGCACTGTCGGCGGGTCAGTACTGAGGGAGTGCTGCACTGTCGGAGGGTCAACACTGAGGGAATGCTGCACTGTCAGATGTTCAGTACTGATGGAGTGCTGCATTGTAGGAGGGGAAGGCCCGAGGGAATGCAGCCCCGTCAGAGGGTCATCGAAGTGCCACACTGTCGGAGGGTCAGTAATGAGGGAGCTCTGCCCTGTTGGGTTGGTCAGTACTGAGGAAGCGCTGCACTGTCAGAGAGTCAGCACTGACTGAGCACGGTACTGTCTTGTGGTCTAAGAGGAATATCTGAAATTGTTCAGTACATTTCTGCCTCTGCGTCCTTCATACCCTGCTCAGCAATGATTCCCGTGTCCAGCTTCCAGAGACTGTGTTCAAACAGACCGTTTTCATTTGGACGTTGAACTGAAGAGATTCCACTCTCTTTTCCCAGGGTTGAAGGTTTCGTGTGCTCATCCCAAATGAATCCCATTGCCCTGCACTCAGCAGAGTCGTATGTTCATTATTTCTGAGCTTCCCTATGCTAATCCACATCCAGACTGACATCCCACACTCTTCCAAATCGCATTGGAGGTTAATTGCCTGGGAGAGAGGAGTGCTAAAAGAGGAAATAAAAGTCTGAAAGGACTTTACAGTGACATTAAGGGTGAATTGATAATGAGAGAAAGAGGAGGTTGAGGAACACAGTGAGAATTTATGCGTGGACCCAGAGGGTGTAGTGAATGGATGCATTATGTCAGTGCTCATTGGGACAGGGCTGATATGACATCATGGAGATGTTCTGTGATACAATTAAATGAATTAGCATATATATATAGAGAGAGAGAATGTTCTGAGTGGTCTGATCTTCTTAAAACCGAATAAATCTACAAAGACGGTGGAAATGTATCTCAATTTACCGAATGAGGTGATGGAGGAAGTAGCAGGTACACTTGCAAACATTTTCAAATCCCCTCTGGGCACAGGAGAGGTGTCATCGGACTGACCACGTGGTACTGTTATTCAAGAAGGAGCATGGGATATACCAGGCAGCTACAGGCCAGTCAGGCTAATATCGTGGGTGGGACGACTGTTGGAAACAATTTTGGGAGATAGAATTAATCAGCATTTAAAGAGACTGGAGTTCATGAAGAACAGTCAGAATGGTTCTGTTAAGGGGAGGTCAGGTCTGACCAATGGGATTGCACTTTTTAAGGAGGTGACCAGGTCTGTAAATAAGGGCAATGTTTTCCTGTCGTACGCTTGGAGGCCAGTGAGGCTTTTATCAGGACCCATACCGGAAACTGACAGTGAACATAAAAACTCAAGATTCATGGAATTTGGCGCAGAACGCTGAGTGGGAGGGAGCAGACAGTGATGGTCCAATTAGAAATCCCTGTCCATTCCTGTCTCACAGAAGTTACTGTTGGGTATCCTGCTGATGTGGCTGATAGAAAAGATTTAGGTTTGAATGGTGGATGGTTAATCAGTGGGTCCATGAATGATATGGAGATTGGTGGGGTGATAAATACTGAGGAGGATAACCTTAGGTTACAGAAGGATTGAGATGGCCTTGTCAGATGGACCGATCCGTGGTAACGGGTGAGGTGCCCGAAGACTGGAGGGTGATTAATGATGGGCCATTATTGAAGTAAGGCTGCAAGGTACAGCCATTGAACTATGGAGCTGTGAGCCTGATGGCAGTGGTGGGTAAGCTGTTGGAGGGCATTCTGAGAGACAATTTACATGCATTTGGAAAAGCAAGAATTGATTAGGCATGGTCAGCATGGTTTGTAGAAATGGCTTGTCCAATTTGATTGAGTTTTTGAAGGGTTGACTGAGAAGATAGATGAGAAGGTTTCACATGGGAGACTGCTTAGTAAAAGGTTAGATGACATGACATGCAGGGAGAGAGGACAGCACGGTGCCTCAATGGTTAGCACTGCTTCCTCACAGCACCAAGGATGCAACTTTGATTCTAGCTCCCGGTCACTGTCTGTGTGAAGTTTACACATTCTCCCTGTATCCGTAAGTTTCCTCCGAATGCTCCAGTTTCTACCCCCAATCCAAAGATGTACACTTTAGGTGGGGTGGCCATGGGAAATGCAGAATTACCGGGATAGAATGGAGAGTTTGAGTGTAGGTGGGATGCTTTTCAGGCAGTCGGTGAAGACCTGATGGGCCGAATGGCTTGGTTTTACACTGTATGAATTCTGCGATTAATCCAGAGACCCAATAATGTTCTGAGGACCAGGGCTCCAACCTTGGACTGCTGTGGATGTGGGTCCTTACAGTCTGAAGGGGTTTGTGGATGAACGCAGTCTGAGAGTTGGGCTGGGCTGTGTTCTGAGGTGTTGAGGGTGTGAATGTTTTGGGGAGGTACTGTCTGAGGGGCGTTGGGGGTAAACACAATGGAGTGGTGCTTTCTGAGGTATGAGGGAGCACTATCTGGTGGTACAAGGTGCAAAAGGTAGGAAGGTACAGACACACTTCCCTGATCATTCCCTCAGGGTCCGCAAGGCCCGCTGGTGTCGTAATTTGGGACAGAGGCCACGTCCATTTTAGAAGATTCAGATCTTTTTAAACAATCAGTGAAAAGTAACATCACCTTGTGTCTTAAGCATGGATTGGAGGAAAACTGTTGTCATTCTATGGTCACTTGTTGCTTGAAGACGCTTTAGAAAAGAAAGCACCCAACAGACCAATGTTGTCGATGCAAGAAGTGGTGCACAGGAAGATCCAACAAGTCATTTGCAGTTGCTGTCTGTCTCCCAAGAGCAGTCATCATGCAAGGTCAGGGTTCAGTCCGAGGAGAGGGAACTCTCCATGGAACTTTCCTCCACCTTTGTACAGTAATCGTGGTTGTGTGAGTGTGTGTGTGTATCTCTCTGTGTGTGTGTGTGTATCTCTGTGTGAGTGTGTGTGTGTATCTCTGTGTGTGTGTGTGTGTATCACTGTGTGTGTGTGAGAGAGAGAGACAGAGGGTGAGTGTCTGTCCGTGTGTGTGAGAGAGAGTGCGTGTGTGTATCTCTGTGTGTCTACGTGTGTGAGAGAGGGATTATGTGTTTCTGTATGTGTCTGTCTGAGTGTGTGTTTGTGTGTGTGTGTGTGAGAGAGGAATGTGTGTGTGTGTGTAAGAGAGAGAGTGTGTGTATGTGTTTGAGGGAGTGAGAGAGTGTGTGTGTTTGAGAGAGTGAGAGAGTTGTGTGTGTGTAAACTAGCCAGTCTTATTGTGTGCCCAGCTGCTGTTTCAGGTGAATTGGTCCTTGTGTCTCCATAGAGACAAAAGCTGCAAGAGTTGATGAACTGGGGGAAAGAGAGTTGTTCATTCCAATGGGATTCATCCAGTAAACCTTCTCTGAACCATTCCTCACACACTAACGTCCCTCTGGCAGTGCAGTGACTAGTCCTGCACACAGTGCTCCAGGTACAAACCAATGTAATGTCACCGTAGTCTTACCAGAGCATGGGACAGCTCCTCATCACAGAGCAGTGTCTGGTGGTGATTTAATCAGAGGGTCACCATGGCCCCAGCTGAGGGGAGAGGTTGGGAAGGAGAGCCCTTCAGGGACTGAAACCACGCTATTGGTTTTACTCTGCATTGTAAACCAACTGTCCAGCCAACTGTGCTAACTGACTTCATTCCGGGGCATGCCCTGTATAACCCAATCATAGCCAGCCTGCACCTCAATAGGAGCTACAAGCAAGGCCATTCGGCCCCCACCCTAACCCAGAAAGGAGACTACGGGAAGCTGATGAAGGAAACAAGCCCCGCCCATGTGGCCTTCTGAAGTGGAGCTGGAGGACAGAGCAGACCTGGCCTGCTGTTTGCTTCCCTGACACTGGCCTGCGCCACCTTGCAGTGAGAGACTGAGGGGAATCTCGAGGAGATTTCACTTCTCACTGAGAGGCTGCAACTCCAATCCAAATCAGGCTTGTTCCATCTGAGACTCACGGAAGAGTGCAGCACTCTACAGATCAGGCCCTTGTGGAGTCATAACCTCCACTGTGTGGGCCCAGAGCTGGGAGATAGCATTAATAGCATAAGACCATCCAAAATAGGAACAGGAGGAGACCATTCAGCCCCTCGAGCCTGCTCTGCTGTTCAATAGGATCATGGATGATTCAACATTTGATTTCGGAGCTGGAACCAGGACAATACAGAGACAGAGAATCAAATTATTCTGCCATGAAGACTCATCAGAGAGAGCGAGCAAACACACACACACACAATTACACAAGAATTGTGGGATTCAGGCTGTCTGTGGGAATTTTGCCACAAGGAGCGAGCTCTGGACTGGGAAGAGACAAAGGAGCAAAATGCTAGAGAGGGGTCTGATCCCACAGATTTCACTGCTTCCCACTCTCACTGCAGCTCTCATGTCTATTTCTGTGTTCCGAGTTCTCTCTCCCATGTCTTTCCTTCAATCCCTATCTCTCAACATCCTTCACATCTCTGCCCTGTTAACATTTCCCAGTAGATTCCCTTCCCCCTTTGTCACCCCACCAGATTTTTCAGGAATGTTTAATCATTCAGTCTTTCACAAAACCAACACCTTGCTCATCTCTCTCTGCATCTATCTCTCAGCTCTGTGGGATCTTGCTTTTCTTGCCTGTACATCATTCTCACTGCATCGCAGCAGCGCCCCCCACCCCCCTCCCCCACCATCACCCAACTCTCTCAGCTCTATCTCTCTGCTGTTGCAACTCCCCTCTCTCTCTCTCTCTCTCTCTCTCTCTGTCCTATATCTCTCCCTGGAGTTTCTGTCTTGCTGTCTGTCTGACCTTCTCTTCCTGCCTTTCTCTCCCATTTTCGTGATGTATCTGTCTGACATTGTATTTCTCTTCCTGAAGTTCCACTCTCTTCTCTGTCTGTCTCTCTCCTGCTCTCTCTCAGTTCTTCTCACTTTCTCTCCCTCTTTCTGCCTGCTTGTCTTTCGTTTGTTCTCTCCCTCCCTCTCACTGTCTGTCTGTCCATCTCTCTTTCAGTCCTGTAGTTTCTCTCCCTCTTTCTCCCTGGACCCTCTGCTCTGTCCCAGTGACTGGGGAAGGGGCAATGGGAAGAGTTTGCCTCAGTGCCTGGTCTCTCCCAGGATTTACCCCGACTGTGGGGAGGGGATGAGTGGAAGGAACATGGAGTACTTTTCTGAGTGAGTCTGAAATAGAGAAAAAGAGAAAGGAAGAGTGACAAAAAGAGAGAGAGACATGGGGAAAGTGGAGATGGAGAAAGTGGGGAGAGAGAGATGGGCAGTGAGAGTCAGGTAGACGGAGAGAGTGAGAGAAGGACAGCGTGAGAGAGGGAGAGAGAGAGAGAGAAGGATATATATGGAGGGAGAAGGACAGTGTGTACGACTGGCGATGGTTTCAGAGTGGGATCTCGCTGTGTATGACAGCAGTCAGTCAAAAGGCGAGTTAGTCTCTGCACCATGTCCTCCAGCCCAGAGGCTGTGAGTCTGCTTGGGGAAGGAGGAGAGTGGGAGACAAGAGGTGAGTAGGACAGCCAGAAACAGGGGGAGTGTTTGATGGAGATTTGGGGTTGGTGGAGAAAGGAGGGGCTGTTGTTAGAGAGAGATGGAGGGAGGGAGAGCCTGTGATGCAAAGTCTGAGACAGGGCAGAGAAGAGGTCTCCACAGGAAGGATAGTCAACTCTTGAAAGGTAGTGCGCTTCCAAATAAAGCTATTGGACTATATAAACAGATGTTGTGTGAATTTTAACTTTGGCCACCCCATCAAACACTGACACATCTATGTCCTCATAGAATCCCTACAGTGCGGAAACAGGTCGCTCGGCCCAATAAGAACACACCAAATGAATCTGATCGATTCAATCATTGATTTGAGTGAAGGGATATTTCAGCACCTTCTTCAGTTGCTGCGTGAACTTTGTCAGGGTCATGGCAAAAATGCCATGCAGCAATTGAGAAACTGCATCATGAATCAAGGACAATTCATGTAGATACGTAGACCAATAGCCTATCACAGACATTTGGCTCCATATTGAATACATTGTTAACACTAACAGTGACAAGGTGGATTTACTTCAGCCTTTGCATCTCGGTGTCCCTGTGAGACTCTCCACTGGTCTCCTGTGGGCTCTGCTGGTCATTAACATGTGTCTGATGCTGAAAACATTGAGCAGCAGAATCAGGGGAATTTGGAAAGTCGGGTTAGAATGTGGTGGAGGAACTCAATTATGACCCAGACTGAAGAGTAATAAACACCGATTGTTACATCACAAAGCCAGGGGGTGTTATCCAGCCAATACCGAGCTGGGAGAATAAAATACCAGAAGATGTTCTTTAAACAGCTCAGCACAGTCGCTGTTCCCAGAGCAGTTTTCTAACTGCAATAGTTAATTTTCAGCTTCTGGCAACAAATGGCCACAAATCAATCGAATATGAAAGTGATGGCAAACCAGACAGGACCGTCCGACCGATATAAAGCAGTACGGCAAAGATATTACACATGGGGATGCCCAACAGGAAACTGTTGTGTTCTCAATAATCAATCGGATGTTTCTCAATATCATGTTGAGAATAACGACCAGTAGATCTGCCACTGTCATGGCCACCAGGTAACGGGTATCACATGGGGACAATCCACAATCTTTATCAAGCACCATGAAGATCATCATTACATTAACTGTGAGGAAGGCAAACAAACAAATTATACTTTAATTTGGAGGCGAAGTTATGGTACCTTAATGGTTAGTACTGCTGCCTCACAGTGCCTGGGACGTGGGCTTGATTCCAGTCTGGGTCAACCATCAGCAGTAATTCTCCGGAGGATTAGATTAGATTACTTACAGTGTGGAAACAGGCCCTTCGGCCCAACAAGTCCACAGCGACCCGCTGAAGCGCAACCACCCATACCCCTACATTTGCCCCTTACCTAACACTACGGGCAATTCAGCATGGCCAATTCACCTGACCCGCACATCTTTGGACTATGGGAGGAAACCCACGCAGACATGGGAAGAACACAGTCAGTCGCCTGAGGCTGGAATTGAACCCAGGTATCTGACACTGTGAGGCAGCAGTGCTAACCACTGTGCCACCCTGCCATCCATGTGGAGTTTGGACATTCTCTCTGTTTCTGCATGGGTTTCTACTTAGTACTCCAGTCCAAAAATATGCAGGTGAGATGATTGTCCATGGTACATTTGCCCCAGAGTGACAAGGATTGTGCAAGTTATTTGGATTAGCTCTGGGAAATGCAGGGATAGGGTGGGGGTGCTGGGCCTGAGGTCAGTGCAGACTTGAGGGGCAACATGGCATCTTGCACACTGTAAGGATTCTATTCTGTAATTCTATGCCTCACAGCACTCTGAGAAAAGGAGAAAAATCTCTTCATCTCTGTAACCAATCAAAGTTGCCTTATTTCAGATTTTAAAAAGTGCCCTCTAGCTCTAGGCTCAATTTTAGTGTTTCTTGCTAAGAGTCACCCACGAAGGAAACATTGCTGCAGCTGTTCCCAGTTTTACTGAGATCACAGCTGGAGGACTGTATGAGGCTTTATTTTATCTCCTTTCCTCAGAAAGAATTGAATTATATGAGAAGGTGTATGGACACAGCTCACTCAGTTGATTTCTGGGATGACGAGTTTGGATGTATAACTGTTGCACTTTGGATATATAACCTTTGAAGTTCATCAGAAATAGACATGATCATATTGAGGCATAACTGACCCTGAGAGGGCTTGACAGGGTGAATGCTGAGAGGATGGCTCCCCCCGTGCGGGTGTGTAGAACTCTAGCATTTTTGAAAATGTGGCCTCTTCCATTCCAGACTGAGATGAGGATGTATCTGATAATGTGTTGCCCAGAGAGCAGGGAAGGCTGAATTTGATAGATATGTGATCAACTAGAAAGCCAGTACTTATGTGGGTCAGGTTTGAGGTGGTTGAATGGTCTACTTCTATTTTTATTTGTTGTGCATCATGTCACAAATAGGAGGTGGTTTGGTGCAAGGACAATCACTTTAAATGTAAGGGTGCTTCCATTTTAGATTGAGATGAGAATGCTCCTTTGTCCTGAGGGATGTGCTAACTGTGGCAATCTCATCTGCAGGGAGAAGTCAAGATATTCAAGGCTTATTCAGTAGCTCCTTGATGGTCAAGGAAGCCTATGTTTATTGGGAACAGAGATGGACAGGGAGTTCAGCCACAGTCAGATCAGCTCTGATCTGTCTGAATGGTGTAGCAGGGACCGAATGGCCAACTGGTGCTCCTACATCCCATGTAATGTCACACAACACGTCTCTCACTGAATTCCTCAAGGCTGTTACTGAAGCACAGGAATACACCATTCAGCCCTCTAAAGAGTTGCATAGGAACTTGCATTCAGCACTTAGAGCGTACTGCACAGTGTACCAAGGAGGTGGTGCAACTCTTTTAAACAGCTATAGAGGAAACAGAGAAGAAAGAATAAAGAACAGTACAGCACAGTAACAGGCCCTTCGGCCCACCAAGACTGTGCTCACACTTGATGCCTTTCCAAATGAAAAACCTTTTATCTTTTCATGGTCCATATCCCTTGATTCCCTATCTATTCAAGAAATTGCTATTGTATCCATGTCCACCATTACGTTTCGGAAGCTCATTCCAGGCACTTATCACCATCTGTGTAAAAAAGCTGTCTCACATCTCCTTTAAACTTTCCCTTCTTCCCTTAAAACTACGGCCCCTTGTAATTGAGATTAGTATCCTGGGAAAAAGGCTCAGACTATCCATTTTGTCCATGCCTCTTATAATTTTTTCAACTTCTTTCAAGTCGCCCCTCATCCATCAACGTTCAAGTGAAAACACTATAAGTTTGTCCAATCTCTCCTCATTGCTAATGTCTTCCAAACCAGGCAGCAACCTGGGAAACCAAAGCCTCCACATCTTTCTGGTAGTGTGGTGATCAGAAATATACACAAAATGCCACATGTGGCCTAACTGAAGTTCTAGAAATGACTTACCAATTTCTATCCTCCACCCCCTGGCCAAAGAATGCAAGCATGCCATTTGCCTTCTTGACAATCTTAACCATTTACATTGCTACTTTCAGGGAACTGTCGAACTGTAGCCTGGATCTCTCTGTTTGTAGATGCAACTAAGATTGAGCTGTGTAGGATTATCAGGAGCATGGACAGGATGGGTAGAACTAGATTGTTCACACTAATTGAAGGACCAAAAACAAGGCATACATTTCTAAAGTGAAAAGTAGGAGGCTTAGAAGGTTTCTGAGAGAGAAAACAAAATCACCTCGAAGGTGGTAGGATTCTGGGATGCACTGACTGGGATGGTAGTTGAGAGTTGGGACCTCACAACCTGCAAAAAGTAAACATCTGAAGTGTCATAAAAATGAAGGATACGTGCCTCATGTTGGAAAGTGAGACTTGTGTAGGTAGTTGAGTATTTGTGGCAGGATAGACTCGATAAGCCTCTTTGTATTGTTGATTCCATGATTCTAAGCCCTGAATTGAATCGTATGTTTGGTGATTCTATGGACAATGAAGAGGCAGAGAACTTGTAAGTGTCTGGAATCATAAGATCAGATTCAGAAAGGATGGGAGATATCCTTCCATAAAAGGGCATGAATGACCCAGAATTTCTGCAACAATAAGTTGTTGTTATTACTGAGTGTAGATTCGAATTAATTGAATTCAAAAATCACCAGCTGTTCTGAAGGGAATTTGAACCCACAGTAATAGCCTGGAGCTCTGATGGCAAATGCAGTGATATTATCTAAATCCCACTGGCTCCAAAAGTCAGCACCTCTGAGGGGGACACTTTATGTTTCTGGTCAAATTATTTGTGGCTGGAAGAGAATAGGAACAGTTGAATCTGGCTGTAACAAAAGGGCAGATGATGGTTTATTCAGCAGCTAGACTGAGACAAAAGGAGAGACTTGAGATATTGTGGAGTTGGTAGTGAACAGGATTGGTGCTGGAGAGAATAAGGAAATAGATATCAGCTTAGAGCAAAAGTGCTTGTTGGTGTTGTGAACAGTTTGATTCCGCTTCAGATATTGGCATTAAAATTGTTTGCTGAAAAATGTGTTGCTGGAAAAGCACAGCAGGTCAGGCAGCATCAAAGGAGCAGGAGAATCGACGTTTCGGGCATAAGCCCTTGTTTGGTAAGGAATGCAGTTTGTGGACAGAAATCATGGCAATGGCTTCCTTTTTTTCAGAATTTAATTAATGAGGACAGTAATTTAGTTCAACAAGGTTTATTGAATTCATAATCAGATAGAAAGACTGACCAGGAATAATAGTGAGTATAGGATAGAAACCAGCTTGAATCAGCCAAATTACACTCAAGATCCACCCAATCTTGAGAAAGATTGTAAAGACCCAAATATAAACTCCTCGTCATGATTGGAACTTTCCAGTCTGTTGTTCTCATATTCTGGTCCATTATTGGAACATCCCAGTGCATTGTTCTCAGACTCTGATCTCTTCCCTCCCTCCCTCCCTCCCTCTTGAGCTGTTGACCCTGGTAAGTGCTGAAAGTGAAGTTCCTACTGATACTGTGTGAGAACATTGTCCGAGCCCCTTATTAATAGGAAGTAAACCTTTTAGTGAAACAATTTGATGCATGGAGACTGACATTAACTACAATCACTGAACAAACAGGTTCAGTTAACCCCATTCAATCCAATTTGTTTTATGCCATGTTAAATTATAGCATTTGTTCAATCTAGATGGGATGTCTGAGTGTTTCTAAGGGATGGACACAGCAGCAAAGTGTTGTGGAATAGAATAGATATGGAAGGGTGATCAGAGGACTGAAGAGTTTTTAATTACCATCTCTTTTCATAAAAGAGGAGAAAAACCCTGTAAGAAAGAACAGCCAATATAATATAATCGAAATATTAGGGATACTTCCATAGTCTACATTTGGGAAGAATAATTTGTTCCTCAAAAACATTGGATTTATAAGAAGCAACTAGAATAGAGATGCAAATGGAAAACATGTGTCTGGACAAGAGAGTTCAACTTATTAAGCTAGTATCAGAGCAGGTCATTGAACATGGTGTTGTAGATTTTCTCTTCAGGACCAAAATACAATCAAGGGTCATTTAATAGACAGTATCTGAAAGCTGAGTTGGAAGAAGGGGAGGCGAAATATCCCACAACAATGGCTGACAAAGATAATTCCATGTGATATCCAATTTAAAGAAAAACCATGTTAAAATTATAACCTCACTCACTGAACTGCTCCACTTCCCCAAATGTCTATCCTCTTTAAGATGGTCCTCCAAATCTACTTGTTTAACATTCTTAACCTGACAATTCCTTCCAAGTCTGAGTAACAACTATGTTTTATTTGCTATCATAAGATTGTTGGTGTGTATCTTGCTGTTTAGAGCCACTGCGATCCTGTGGCACTGAGAGATTGTGGTGTTGTGGATGAAATTAGTTACTCCAGACAATAGTGCTGTGTCAGGATAATTTGTTTCAGCAGCATGATGTCAAATGGTCAGGGTGTCTGCGACTTATTCTTAATGTTTATGTTAGTGCAATAATGAGGCATAAATACAGAGCTAGCTAAAGTGAATTCACAGATGTATTAGCGTACACTTAGAGATTATTTCGGAATACAGAATATAGATAAGACACATGGAAAGTTAATGAGCTATACAGCATGAAACAGACCCATCAGTCCAACTCCTCCATGCTAACAAGGTATCCTAAACTGATATAGTCCCATTTGCTGGCATGAAGCTAATTTCTCTCTAAACTCTTCCTATTCATGTACTGATCCAGATGCCTGTTAAATGTTGTAACTGTACCAGCCTCTCCCACCTCCCCAGCCAATTCATTCCATACATGCACCACCATCGGCATGAAAAAAAGTTGCCCTTCAGGTTTTTTTTCAACTTTCCTCTCTCAACTTAAACCTATTCCATCTATTTTTGGACTTCTCTCCCCTGGAGAAATGATCTTGGCTAGTCACACTACACATGCCCCTCATGATTTTATAAACCTCTATAAAGTCACCCTTCAGATTCCAATGCTCTGGGGATGAATCCCCAGATTATTCAGCCTCTCCTTATAACTCAAACCCTTCAATCTTAGAAACATTTTTGTAAATACTTTCTGAACCTTTTCAAATTTGACAATATTGTTCCTATTGCAGGAAGACCAGGATTGAACACAGTATTACAAAAGTGGCCAAACCAATGTCCTGTACAGCTGCAATATGATGTCCTAACTTCTATATTCAATGCACTGATCAATAAAGGCAAACATGCCAAAAGCCTTCTTCACCAGCCTGTCTACCTGCACCTCCACATACAAGGAGCTATGCCCCGTACCCCTCGAACACTTTGTTTGGCAATACTTCCAATGCCCTCCCATTAAGTGTATAAGACCCACCCTGGTTTGCCTTACCAATGTGTAAGGAATATGTCAAGGAATAGACTCACCATTCACAGGTTAATTTGAAATGTAAAGAAAAGAAAACGTAATTGTGAATAGACAGACGTCAGGTCAGAGATTGAACAGCATATCAAAAAATGAAGGAAGTACAATAAAAAATTAGAGTATGATAGAAAGTTCCACCAAACTGTAAAAGTTGTCAGTATAGTCATAAATAAATAATGACAAAAGACAAGTGTTGGACTGAAGGATTAACAAATGCTCGAAAAAAAGAAGGAAGTAGGTGTAGCTCTTGTAACAAAAGAGTGGATTGCCATTAGCCCGAATCACATTGATTGGTAGAGCTGGCTCAAGGGGTTCAATGGCTTATTCCTGCTTTTATCATCTCTGCTTCTATATGACAGCTATCTTACATCTTTACTGTTGATGAGAGGTGAGTGAGGATCCCAGTGTGTGTGTGTGTGTGTGTGTGTGTGTGTGTGTGTGTGTGTGTGTGTGTGTGTGTGTGTGTGTGTGTGTGTGTGTGTGAGTGAAAGAGAGACAGAGCGAGGGAGAGAAAGAAAGGGGGAGATAGAGAGATAGACAGTGAAAGAGAGATAGACAGAGAGAGAGAGAGCGAGAAAGGCTGTGAGTCTATGGGTGTAAGTGTGTGTGAGGGTGCAAGTGGCTGTTTGTGTGTTTCTCTCTGCAAGTAATAGAGAGAGAGGGCCACCTGACAGTGTGATTGAAGAGTGAGCTTGTGAGAGTTTATGAGCGTGAAAGTATTTGTATAAGTAAGGTGAGAGTGAGGGTTTTGAAGATGTTTGAGTTTGTCAGAGTGTGAGCATATGTGTAATCCTTGGAGACCAGTAAGTGATTGGGAGTGAGCATGTGTATGTGAGAGTATGAGGGTCTCTCGCATTGTCACACTGAAATACACACAGAATCAAAAACACAGTTCTGATCAACACACACATATGCATGTACACATGGGTAAACACATACACATATGTACATATTTGTATAAGGCATGCTGGCTTTCACAGAGAAAGAATTTGAATATAGGAGTAGGGTAGTCTTGCTCCAGTAACACAGGGCCTTGGTGAGGCCACACAATAAGTATTGTGTGTAGCTTTGTTCTCCTAGTCTGAGGAAGGACTGTCTTGATTTTGAAAGAGTCCAGTGAAGGTTCACCAGACTGATTGCCAGAATGGCAGAACTGACAGATAAAAAATGATTGGATTGACTAGGCTTGTACTCACTGGAATGTAGAAGAATGAGGAGGGATCTCGTTAAAAAAAAAACCATAAAATCCTGATGGGACTGAATTGGTTAGGGCAGGAAGTATTTTCCCGATGGAGGGGAGTCCAGAACCATGGGTCACAGTCTCAGATACTCACCCCTGGTCAATCGATGTAACAGAGGATAAAGGTCGACTGAGCCAGGTTTAAATACCCGCAGGTCTGTCACCCAAAGTCTATCTCCTCTAAATCCCAGTTGATCCATGATTTGGAGATGCTGGTGTTGGACTGGGGTGTACCAAGTTAAAAATCACACAACACCAGATTACAGTCCAACAGGTTTGATTGGAAGCACTAGCTCTCGGAGTGCTGCTCCTTCATCAGGTAGTTGTGGAGTACAGTTGATCCAGTCAGCTCCCATCTCTCTCTACCTGGAACACATTTCCCCCAGCTATGGAACATACCAACAATCATCCTTGTGGATTAGAGAAGGGTGTTGGAGAAAACAACAAGTTAATGGTTTAACCCAGGTCAGTCCCTGTCCCTCACCATCGGTCTCTTGATGTGGAATACACACAGACACAAAGCTGCAGTTTCACATCTAGAACAGCCAGAGCACATGGTTTCAGCATAAATTGGAATTTTGCACAAGTTACTGCAAGTTTGTTTCACAAATGATCACTGTCCGTGTGGAGTTTGCACATTCTCACCATGCCCACCTGGGTTTCCTCACACAGTCCAAAGATATGCAGGTCAGGTGAATTAGCCATGTTAAATTACCCATAATGTTAGGTATATTCGTCAGAGGGAAATGGGTCTGGGTGGGTTACTCTTTGGAGGATCGGTATGGAATTGGCCAGTTTCCAAACTGTAGGAATTGAATCTGATCACCCCTTACCTTCCTTCAATCACCTTAAAATTATGACTTCTTGGGAAAAGTCTCTGTCCATCTACTCTATCTATTTCTCTCATTACCTTTGTACACTTCATCAAATGTGTAAAGCCGTAACTCACTCAACCTCTCTTCGTGAGACAAGCCCTCCAATCCAGACAGCATCCTTTACTCTACCTACAGCACCACCGGCCTTCGTGTCATTGAAAAACTTACCAACCCACCCTTCCACTTCTTCATCCAAGTCATTCATATAAACACAAAGAGCAGAGGCCCAAAAACATATCCCTGTGGGATATCAATGGTCACCAACCTCCAGGTGGAATACTTTTCCATCCACTACCACTCACTGTCTTCTTTCTGCTGGCCAATTCTGTATCCAGGCAGCCAAATTTCCCTGTACTCCTTAACGCTCTGAATGAGCATACCATGGGTAACCTTATCAAATGCCTTTCTGAAATCCATATATACCACATCCACTGCTCGATTGGTTTTGTGTGTGGGAAATCATGTCTCACGAGCTTGATTGAGTTTTTTGATGAAGTAACAAAGAGGATTGATGAGGGCAGAGAGCTGGACATGATCTCCATGGACTTCAGTAAGATTCTCGACAAGGTTCCTCCTGGAACACTGGTTGGAAGGTTAGGTTGCATCGAATACAGGGAGAACTAGCCATTTGGATACAACATGGTTCAAAGGCAGAAGACAGAGAGTGGTGGTAGGACGGTTGCTTTTCAGACTGGAGGCCTTTAACCAGTGGTGTGCCACAAGGATCTGTGCCGGGTCCATTAGTTTTCATCATTTATATAAATGATTTGAATGGGAACATACGAAGTTTAGTTAGTAAGTTTGCAGATGACACTAAAATTTGAAGTATAGTGGATATCGAAGAAGGCTATTTCAGATTACAATGGCACCTTGACCAGATGGGCCAATGGGCTGGGAATGGCAGATGAAGCTTAATTTAGATAAATGTGAGGTGCTGCATTTTGGAAAAGCAAATCAGAGCAGGACTTGTACACTTACTAATAAGGTCTGAGGGAGTGTTGCTGAAAAAGAGACCTTGGAGTGCAGGTTCATAGTTGTTTCAAATTAGAGTCGCAGGTAGATAGGATAGTGAAGAAGATGTTTGATATGTTTTCCTTTATTTATCAGAGCATTGACTACAGGAGTTGGGAGGTGATTTGCAGCTGTGCAGGACATTGGTTAGATCATTTTTGGAATATTGCATGCAGTTCTGGTCTTCCTATCAGAAGGATGTTGTGAAACTTGAAATGGTTCAGAAACAATTTACAATGATATTGCTAGCGTTGGAGAATTTGAGCTATAGGGAGAGGCTGAGTAGGCTGGGGCTGTTTTCCCTGGTGTGTTGATAGCTGAGGGATGACTTTATAAAGGTTTATAAAACCATGAGGGGCATGGATAGGATAAATAGACAAGGTCTTTTCCCTGGCATGGAGGAATCCGGAACTAGAGGGCACAGGTTTAGAGTGAGAGGGGAAAATATAAAAGGGGCAATGTTTTCATGCAGAATGAGCTGCTAGGGGAAGTGGTGGAGGCTGGTACCATTGCAGCATTTAAGAGGCATCTGGATGGGTATATGAATTGGAAGGATTAAGCAGGATATGGGCCAAGTGCTGGAAAATGGAACTAGGTTAGGTTAGGATATTTAGTCAGCATGGACGAGTTGGACCAAAGGGTTTGTTTCCATGCTGTACATCTCGCTGACCTTCATCAAATTGTCTCATCACTTCCTCAAAGAAGTCAATAAGGCTTGTGAGACATGACCTGTCCCTCACAAAGCCACTGACTATCTTTATTCAAACTATGTTTTTCCAAATAGTCATAAATCATTTCTCTCAGAATCCTTTCCAGTACCTTGCTTACTACAGTCATAAAACTGACTGATCTGTAATTCCCATAGATTCCCCTATTCCCTTTCTTGAAAAGAGGATCAACATTCACCTCCCTCCAATCAACTGGTACTACTCCCAAGGAGAGTGTGGGTGCAAAGATCATCACCAGACATGCAGCAATCTCGTTCCTCACTTCCTGTAGTAACCTTGGATATGTCTGGTTCAGCCCTGGAGACTTGTCTATCTTGTTGCTTCCCCGAAGTTTCAGCAATTCACTTTCGCAATATCAATCTGTTTAACCCTATTAACCTGAATCATGGTGTTCTCAGTATCAACGAGGTCCTTCGCTCTCATGAATACCGAAGTAAAAAACTCATTTAGGACCTCCCCTACCTCTTCAGAATCCAGGCACAAGTTCCCTTCACTATCCCTGATTAGCCCTATCCGCTCTCTCATGATTCGCTTATTCCACATTTAAGTGTAGAACGCCTTTGGGTTTTCCCTAATCCTTCCTGTCAAAGCTTTTTCATGCCTCCCCTCCTAGCTCTCCTCAATCCATTTTTGAGTTCTTTCCTAGCTACCCCATAATCCTCTAAAGCTTTGTCAGATCCTTGCTTCCTCAACCTTAACTAAGCTTCCTCCTTCCTCATGATGAGAAGCTCTTCTTCTTTTGTCATCAAATGCTCCTTCACCTTCCCATTCCTTGCCTGTCTCAGTGGGACAAAGTTATCCAACATTTCTGTTATGCATTTCCTGTAGATCCAGTGCTTCATTAGATTAGGTTAGATTAGATTCTGTACAGTGTGGAAACAGGCCCTTCGGCCCAACACGTCCACAACGACCCTCTGAAGAATAACCCACCCAGACCCATTTCTGTCTGACTAATGCACCCAACACTGTGAGCAATTTAGTATAGCCAATTCACCTGACCCATCTTTGGACTGTGGGAGGAAACTGGAGCACCCGGAGGAAACCCAAGCAGACACGGGGACAATGTGCAAACTCTACACAGAAAGGTACCCATGGCTGGAATCGAACATGGGACCCTGGTGCTGTGAGGCAGCAATGCTAATCCCTGAGCCACTGTGCCGCCCAGTTGTTTCCAATGTATATTCTATGATTCCTGCCTAATTACAGTATAATTTCTCCTCCACCAATTAAATGCCTTCCCATTCTATCTATTTCTATCCCTCTCCATGGCTGTGGTAAAGGTGAGGCAGTTGTGGTCACTGTCACCGAAATGCTCTCCCATCAAGAGATCTAACACCTGGCCTGGCTTGTTGCCCACTACCAAACCCAATATGGCCTCCTGCTAGTTGGTCTAGGGGAATCCTTCCTGGACACACCTCACAAAATTGGCTCAATCTGACCATCTACAGTAAGGAGGTTCCAAACAAAACTGGGGAAATTGAAGCCATCCATAACTACAACTGGAGGGCCGGGAGGGGGCACCTGGTACTGACCTCTTTCCTGTTACTGACTTCCACCCATACTGCCTCAGTAGACAAACGCTCCTCAACAGCCTTCTTTCCTGCCGCTGTGATGCACTATCTAATTTACAATGCAATGCCCCTTCATCTTTTATCCCCCCCCTTGTTCCTTTTAAAAGATCTAATCCCTGGAACAGCCAGCAGCCGTTCCTGCCCCCCGTGAAATCTATGTCTCCATTATGGCCACATCAGTTCATCACTTTTATTCCTGACACTCCTTGCAATGAAATGGTACAATTTAACCCATTCGATTGCTCTTTCAACTGTGTATCTTTCCTGAGAGACTCTCTGCATTCTATTTCTACCTGTTCAAGAATTACCCTCTCCTCTGATCTGTAGATCTGTTCCCATCCACTACCAAACTAGTTTAAACCCTCCCGAAGTACTCTAGCACATCTCCCATAGTAATTGACAGTAACAAGCCATCCAAATGAGTTTTCACCCAAAGTCCAAAGATATGCAGGTTAGGGTGGATTGGCCATGCTAAGTTGCCCATATTGTCCAGGGATATGCAGGCTGGTGGGTTAGCCTTGGAAAATTCAGCATTACAGAATGGGGTCAGTGGTGAGGGCTTTGGTCTGGATGGGAATCTCTTTGGAGGGTCATTGTGGACTCAAAGCGCCGAATGCCCTGCTCTGTAGGACTTCCATGATTCATTTTTATAATATCACTTATCAGATCTGCGACGGTAGGTTTGACCAATGTACACAATGGCTTTCACACAAACAGCTGGCTATTCTGGTATCAAGCATAACCAGTTGTTACAATTAGGTTTACAGTCCATTCACATACACTTCGTTCTGTTCAAAAGGGGAGGATTTCGAGGGGAAGTGGAGAATGTAGCAGCCTACTGGCTGGTAAAATGTACATCGATGGCAAACTTACCCAAAGAGGAAGGGATTCTACGTATATTGGTCAAGTAAAACTTCCAAGTCACAAAACACACTCTCCAGACACAGTGCAAACACAGCAGCCAAGTGGTAATGCCATCGGCAAAATGTAAAAGGTAACAGTTATCCTGGAGATGTTGCTATCTTCTCCAACAACACATCAACCAACAGAGGAGGGCCCAGACAGGAAGGCACCCCTGTCCTGCTACACAACGAAACTAACAGTACCAAGCCATCCAAATGACTGGCAATGCTTCAAAAGATTAACTGACTCTCCTGATTGGCCAGAACGATAGAACATTTTGGAAAAATATTCAAAACCAGGGTTCACCTGCAGACTCGTTTCTTGAATCTTCTGGAGGCCTTCTGAGGAGAGCAGCATGGCAACAGAGAGAGAGAGAGAGAGACTGTGTAAATCTACAAGAAATTCAGGAAGTATTGAAAGCTTAAGGGGCCAAATAAGATTAGAGACAATATGTCTATAATTAAAGCGTATTGTAACACGTTTGCTAAGGAAAGGACCATTTATATTGGTATCGACTTGAGTTCAGACTGATTTGGCCATTTTCAGTATTGTGAGATACCTGGTTACATTCATTCAGAACATTCTGGCTGGAGCTGTGAACTTGTTTTAAGGAGGAACTAGACAATACCTTCATCTCTGAAATTATCTCATCAACTTCCTCTGAACTGCCTCCAAAGGAATTATCTCCCTTCTCAAGTAAGGGATTGCAATACTCCAGCTGAGGTTGCACAATGCCTTCTACACTTCTCAACTTTTATATTTTATTTTTTTCATAATACATGTCAAAATTCAATTTGCCTTCCTTGTCAGCCATTGTAGATGCAATGCTAAAGTAAGGTCAGTGATGTATCTGGATGGACAATGACAATACTAGTGAAGTCAGTGATGTTTCCATTGATGGAAATCCATCTTCTTCATGAAGTCCCCTTCCCTCAGGAAAGGCAGCATGTTCTCCTCACTTGGTCCTTCATGTGACTTCGGATCCTGACCAAATAGGGATGGGGAATAATGCTGACCTCAGCAGCAATGCACACATTCAGTGTGTGAGAAGCATCACATTTCAATCAGTGAATCAAATGCTCTTGTTTAAAGTGAATCAAATGTTCCCACCCTAGAGAACAGAAAGACAGCTCTGAGACATATTTTCACACATGAAATAAACTGTCTCGATGCAGCATTGGTTGAAATCATTTGTGAATTCGGGATGGGGCCCATGGTATCTGAGTGGGCAGTATCATCGCTGGCAAATTTCAGGTTCTCTTTATTGTTATTTCATTATGATATATTGAACAGCAAAGCACCTTCATAATTGGGATTAAACTTGCTATCAGTTGCTATAAATTATTTTGTTCATTTACAGGAGATGAAAACAGCAACAAAGCTAAACAATGCTGTAATCTCAATCTCCCTAAGGAGCTTCCACACAATATAAGGAAATTTTTCTGGGAATGCTTCAGCTCAGAGTTTCAAACAAGGAGCTTGTCAGCTGCCTGAAAGGACAGATCACCTCACATGAAAAAATGCATCGTCCAATTCAGCTACACCATCCTTGACGTCCCTGGTGTGGCATAATGACATTTGAACTTAGTTTAATCTGCTGCTGATCTGCTCTCTCGTTTTACCTTTTGAACAATAATGTCTCCAGCTCACTGACTGGTCAGCCTTATCCAGACATCAGAACAGTGATACCAATCCATTGAGCAGCATTCTTGGTGCAATTCTCCACGACAGAGTTTCCCAACATCTTACCTGGATGTGTTTCAGGAGACTGTCACATCCCTTAGACTAGCTAACTGTAATTTGGCCAGTGGTCAGGGACAGAAGCGTGTAACTGTGAGTGAGGCAGGAAGAGAGATCCAGGAGATACAGTTGTAGGATCCGCCACCCCTGTCCTTGTCCAACAGGTTCAAGAGTATTGCTCCCTATGTGGATGGGAATGGGGATGGCAGGGAGGATGAACTGACTGACTGCAGCAATGTGGTGCAGGGAGCCATTCAAGTTGGGGGTGGTGATGGTGGTGGTGGGGTGGTTGCGGAGAAGAGAAATGTTGCTGTAATTGGGTATAGTATTGTCAGAGGCTGATAAACTATTTTCTGTGGCCAAGGTCAAAAATCCCGAAGGATTGTGTTGCTTGCTTGGTGCTCAGTTTCAGCTTTTCTCATCTGGGCTGCAGAGGAACTTGGAGTGGGAGGGGAAAGACCCAGTGGTAATGGTCCACATAGATACCAATGATAAAACTGGGGCAGAAGTTCTGCTTAAGGCAGTACTGACAGCTAGGACCTAAATTAGAAAGCTAAACCAAAAAAGCGATAGTCTCTGGATTACTCCCAGAGCCATGAGCTAATTGTCACACAGTCCATAAGATTAAGCAGGTACATGCATGGCTGAAAGATTGGTGTGGGAAAAATGGTTTTGAGTTCATGGGACATTGGCATCAGTACTGGAGATGAAGGGATTTATTCTGATGGGATGGTCTTCATCTGGACCAAAGTCCTAGTGAATCGCCTAACTATCACTGCAGATAGGGTGTTAAACTCAATTGGGGTGGGGGTGGGTGGGGTGGAAGAGAAGGGTTTAGTTACAGGGGAAATTAGAATTAAAGGAGGACGTAAGAGTGCAGAACTCAGGAAAGGTTATTAAAACCTCTAGCACAGAAAGAAATAGGACAGAGAGTATGGAAAGGGTTAGCAGTCAAACTTCAAGCACACTGGAATTTGAATGATAATAAGAGGGATGGTTAATACAGGACTAAAGGTGTTACGTCTGAATGCATACAGTATAAGAATACAGTAAACGAGCTTGCCACGCAGATCGAAATTGGCAGGTTGTGGACATTATGGAGATGTGACTGCAAGGGGTCAGGATTGGGGGCTTTTATTGAACAGTTTTATTCACTGCTTGTGGTCCACAGAAGGTGTTTATGAATCTTTTTCAGCATCTTGTTGCTAACATTCCTCTCTGCGTCTTGCTGCCACCACTGACCGGCTGTTGAGAGAAAACCGGATCAGCTCCTATCGCCATCATCAGCATCACACACACTCAGAACATGATGCAGAACTGCACAGCCGCATTGGTCCCTGTTATGGGAATAGAGGATGTAAACCACTGTGGGGGCTTTTGGGTACCTGTCCTGTCCTTGCTGACCTTGTTGGATCATGTTGATTTAGTTAAAAATCACACAACACCATGCTACAGTCCAACAGGTTGATTTGGAAGCACTAGCTTTCAGAGCACTGCTCCTTCATCAGGTAGCTGTGGAGCAGGATCATAAGGCACAGAACTTATAGCAAATGATCTCAGTGTCATGGAGCAGAAATAATATATTGAACAAACCCAGATTGTTGTTAGAATGGGTTGCAGGTTTTGGCTCATTAAGATGTAAATCCCATAGCTTCTTTTAAGTAACATTTTTGAGATAACTTAAAGTTTTACAAATAAAGGTGACATCTCAGATCAGATAATGCTTTAAAGCTGAGGTTAGTGTCTGTCTGCAACCCAATCTTGAACCAGACTTGTTCTATTTCCAAAATAGAAATTTCTCGACTGTTACATGGATTGACTGCCTGCAGATTGTGTGCTTTTTGAGCAAAATAGAATATATCTGCAAATACAATTCTACAAATTCAAATTCACCCCATAACATTATATGTTTGTGTGTGTGTGTGCGTGAAAGAGACAGTATATGAATATGTGCATATGAGAGTGTGCATGAGAGAGATTCTGTTTGTGCATGTGCATGCTTGGTAGAGAGTGTGTGTGTGTGTGTGTGTGTGTGTGTGTGTGTGTAAGTGAGATAGAGTATAAGCCTGTCAGAGGGTGTGTGCATGGGTGTGAGTGTGGGGGATATATGTTTGTGTGTATGAGAGAGAATGTGTGTATGAGAGGGTCCGCATGAGTATGTGAATATGCAAGATGCCTGTGTATACACACAGACATACACCCTTCACACTCACATCTATACACGGACCCTCTCACAGGCTCTCCTCCATCACACTCACACTCACACACTCTACCAATCATGCACACACGCAAACATACTCTCTCTCATGCTCACTCACACTATCTCTCTCTCTCTGTAAACACACATATAAATCTATGTGGTGTATTTGCATTTACAGAATTGTGTTTACATATACATTCCGCTTTGAAAATAGAAGAGTTACTTCCTGATGAAGGTCTTATGCCCGAAATGTTGATTCTCTTGCTCCTTGGATGCTGCCTGATCTGCTGCGCTTTCCCAGCACCACATTCTCGACTCTGATCTCCATGTCCTCATTTTCTTCTTGGAAGTAGAAGCAGTCTGACACAAGATTGGGATACAAACAGACTCTAACCTCACAGCTTGACATTGCCGCCTTTGACCTGACAAAGGCCTTTGACACTCTCAATCAGGGAAGTGTTATGGAGTGTCCATCTCCACTTTGGTCACACCATGAAGTTTTCCACCATCCTTCACCTGCTCCACTATGACAAGGAATTCATGGTAATAACAAACTGTTTCACTAACGACCAATTCCCCGTTTGGGACAGTGTCAAGCAGGGCTGTGTCATTGCCCCAATACTGATCTATCTCACTGCAATGCTTCACTTCACCATTGGAGTGGGGCCAACCTACAGAACCAGCAGGAAACTATTTAACCTCCACTGTCTTCAAACCAAAACCAAAGTCACCCCAACCAGTGTAATCGAGCTGCAGGACATTCATGATGTTTGCATATCTGCAATCTGAGGATTTCTGCAGACCACTGTCAGCACCTTTACAGTGACTATGACAGCATGGGTCACACTCTGAACATCCTCAAGTTGAAGGTCCTCCACCAACCTGGCCTGGTATTGCAGAGTAAGCCCCAATTGTCAAAAGTAAATGTTGGTCTAGCCAATGGTGCCCATGAATGAATGTTAAAAAATATAAAAAGGAACCTGGGAATCACTGGCTCAAGACCATCCAAAGTGGAGGAGGAGCATCGGGAAGGCACCGAGCACCTCGGGGTAAAAGCAGAAGCCAGGTGCAAACAATGCAAAGACCAGGCCAGGCTGTTGCACCAGCACCTCTCCCACCCCCTTCCCTTATTCACCTTTTGCCCCAAGTGTGGTAGAGTCTGTGAAACCACATCGGTTTGTACAGTGACCTACAGACTCACCCTGAGAGTGGAGGAGAGTCAGCCTAATCTTCAACCGTCAATGAAATGATGAGATATGAAGATTGTATTCTCTCACAATTATCAGTGCTTTTGTTACAAATTTCAATAATCCCCTGTTTAATACAGTGTCTAACAATGTAATGTTGTTAGGGGGCCTTAACACTGCCCTTCCACTTCTGTTGTCTGACACTTATTACTCAGAATTAGCATTCAGACATATTCATAATCGGAGGCTGAATATTTTCTTGGTAATCCCATTGTTATCACTAACTAGTGTGGGTTTAATTGCTGCCTCTGTCTGTATCTCTCTTTCCCTCTTGCAGCTACTCCAGATCATGAGCCAAGACTATTCTCCACTTCAGAGAGATAAGGCAGCACAGGTCAGGGATGGAAACTGCGATTTTCAAGATGCCTGTGGCACTCCGTACCATTCTACATGTGTAGTCCTCAATGCATCAGCCTAATTCCTGGATCTGTCTATTTCTCTGTCTCCTGTAGGTACTCAGGATGTTCCTGACTCAGCAGAATTCCCAACTCCTGTGTTGCCCACCACTTCATTAAAGACAATCAATCAGCCATTCCCACCATCATGTTAGGGTCCTGCTTTCACCTGTGCTGTACTGGCCCTCACTGAGATAGCATGGGTAATCATGTCTGTGTATTTATCTTTAATCCCTATATCCGTCCCTATCTGTGTAATCCTCTCCAGCCCCTACAATCCTCCTTATCTGTGAAAAATTGTCCAGTCTCTTGAGCCATCCCTGTAAGTTTAATCTCTTCCAGGCCAGAAAACCTTCCCGATTTGGGCTTGTTGGGCCGAAGGGCCTGTTTCCACACAGTAGGGACTCTCATTCTTTTTTGTCACTACGTAAAGCTCCTCCTCCTCTCATCATCTTTGTCACTTTGCCCTATCACTACAAAAATCTGCCTACCTTAGTGACCTCCTCCGCCTATTAGAAGCCTACTGGTCTCTGGATAAGATCCAGAGCTCCTCTCCCAGTCACATATTTTAGTCTCTACAATCCTAAGAAGTCTATAAGCTCCTTCTATCTCTAAAACACACAATCTTTGTAAACTCTACCAGCCCCTACTACTCTCCCAATGCATGTCATCTCCTTCAGTTACTACCAGCATTTATATCTTCAACCTCCTCCAGACATGACAATACTTTTTATTTCCATAACTTACTTGAGCTCCTATCATCGTCCCTATGACTGTCACCATGTCCCATCCTACGTACTTCCGTTTCTCTGTAAAATCCTCCCATTCTTAAAGCTTTCAGTATCTCCTCAGCTCCGTTGTGAACACAAATAAGAAGTATTCATTTAAGACCACACCTTCTCCTTCTGGCTCCATCTACAGATTGCCCCATTCTTCCTCTGGGAATCCTCTTGTTCTATCTATACTTATAAAATATGCTGCTGTTTGCCCTTAGTTTATAAGAACCTCCTTGCACTATTTATACTTTTGAAGGGCTTCACCTGATTTTATTGCACTGTAGTTTCATTATCAAACTTATGATATCGCTTGATCAGAATTCACTGGATTTACTGCCTGTGCCATTCACTTCTCACTGAACACATTGGCCCTGATTTCTCACTGTATCACTTCAAAACACTCCCACGCTTTGAATATAGACTCAACTGCAAGTAATTTCTCTCCCAGTCTGTTTGCCAGATCCTGTCTAATGATAGTGATAATGTCTAGTGATAGAGGCAATCTAATAATAAGTGGTTTTTGCCAAATTTAGACACTTAACTTCTGCAATATCTTTATTCCTTTCCATAATGCCTTTGAAACTTTCAGTTATAATCACTATCCCTAAAAAAAACTGCAGAAATCCTGATATCTGTCATATTGTCTAGCAGCTACAGCCCACCCTGTTTGTCACACCCTCCAGCCCTGACCATCTTCCCCAACTGTGCACCTTCCTCCATCCTCTACAGCAAGTGATATCACTGTAACCTTCTCACATCCCGACAGCACCTCACTCCTTCTAACCTTCTACCATCCCTACACACCTCTCCATCCATGTGTGTGACATTCTGAAGCGACTTGATCCCCCTCTGTCTGTAACCTCATCCACTTTCTGTGATCTTCTCTATCTCTGTGACTTACGCCATCATGACAACACTCGCTATCTCGAGCCTCCTCCAGTCACTACTAGTCTTTGTAACTCTGTAACCTGCTGTAGCCATCCATGTTAAAACCATCCATGTGTCTGTGACATTATCTTGATTGCTGTAACCACTTGCAGTCCTTACAACTGTAATATATGCCAGTCTGAATAATCCTTGGTAATTCTAATAACCTCATCCAGTACCTGCAACTCTCAGTATTATGAACTTCATCCATTCTCAATAACTGTCCCTACCTCTGTAATCATCCCAAACCTCCACAGCCCTCTTATTTGCTGTAATCTTCTCCAATCCCCCTAAAGTACACTATTTATGTGACCTTCTCCTGTTCCTTTTCCACACCCTGACTGTACCTTCCTCCTGTTCCTCTAATCCCTGTTGAACATTGTGACCTCATTCAATCTCAGCAATGTTCTGTATAATCAGGTCTTCTGACAGTCCCGTCAACCATCCCTGTCTCTTGAACATTACCTAGTCCCCTCAACTTTCCTTTTCTCTGTAAACTCCTATAGCTGCTAAACCTATGGTGGCTCAGTGGTTAGCACTGCTACTTCACAGTGTAAGAGACCTGGGTTCAATTCCACCCTTGGGCAATTGTCTGTGTGGAGTTTCCACATTCTCCCTATGTCTGTGCGGGTTCCTCCCACATTCCAAAGATGTTCAGGTTAAGTGGATTGGCTGTGCTAATTTGCCTGGAATGTTCAGGGGTGTGTAGGTTAGGTGCAGTAGTCATGGGCAAATGTAGAGTGATAGGATAGGGGAATGGGTCTAAGAGGGTTACTCTGTGGAGAGTTGGTGCAGATTTGTTGGGCCAAATGGCCTGTTTCTACACTGTAGGGATTCTATGAAAACACTCATTGCCTAAATTTAAAAATCGCACAACACCAGGTTATAGTCCAACAGATTTAATTGGAAGCACACTAGCTTTCGGAGTGATGCTCCTTCATCAGGTGAATATAGACTCAACTGCAAGTAGTTTCTCTCCCAGTCCGTTTGCCAGAAGCGTCGCTCCGAAACCTAGTGTGCTAGGTGTTGTGTGATTTTTAACTTTGTACACCCCAGTCCAACCTGGTGTTGTGTGATTTTTAACTTTGTACACCCCAGTCCAACACCAGCATCTCCAAATCATGACTCATTGCCTACGTAACCTTCTCTTGTCCTTCTATATGACTGTGACCTCTTCCTGCCTTCAGAATTTTCCCTAGCACTGTAACTTTGGAGTTAATGAATGAATGAATTAACTTTATTGTCACGTGCTCAAATTAGTATAGTTAATACATTGGGGCAGCACCATGGCTCAGTGGTTAGCACTGCTGCCTCACAAAGCCAGAGACCCGGGTTCAATTCCCACCTCTGTGTGAAGTTCGCACATTCTCCCTGCGTCTGTATGAGTTTCCTCCCACAGTCCAAAGATGTGGGTCAGGCGAATTGGCCATGTTAAATTGCCCGTAGTGTTAGGTCCATTAGTCAGGGTAAATGTAGGAGAATGGGTCTGGGTGGGTTGCTCTTCGGAGCGTCGGTGTGGACTTGTTGGGCTGAAGGGCCTGTTTCCACACTGTACGGAATCTAATCTAAGAAACGTTTGTGAGTCGCCATTTACAGTGCTATCTAGGGTACAAAGGTACCTAGGTATAGACTCTACAGTTACAAGATTGAATACATTGCAACAATGTCACCAACATACTGCCACCTTAGGTACAGGGTATCTAGGTACAATCATTACTAACAGAATACAGAAATTGAGAAAAATAAGTTACATTGTCATTCTTTATATCATTCCCTGTCACAGTTCCTGTTTGCAAATCCAAGAATCAATTATCTCTCTGTAAACTGATCCGGACTATATAAACTTTCCTTTGACTGCTACCTCCTCAGTTTCTATCGATATCAATAATTAAGTCTTGACAACCCTCATGATGAGTAAACATTCTTTCCATTCCGAGAGCAAGCACAATCTTCCCAACCCTACACATCTCCCCATGTCTATAATCTTCTCCAGTCCCTACAGTCCTTCCACTGCTGTGAGATTCTCTAGTCCATTAAATACTCCTTACCTCTGTTAGCTTCTCCACTCCCTAGTAGTGTGTATCAGTGTAAACCTCTCCAGCTGATACAACCATTCCAATCTATGTCAACATAGACAGCAGTCAGCATCCTTGGAAACAAAAATAGAAGTTGCTGGAAAAGCTCAGCAGGTCTGGCAACACCTGTGGAAGAAATCTTGAAATCAACTTATCCATGAAAAATGCCCCAGTCTCTTCATCCGTTCCGATCGATGTAATCTCTTCCAGACCCAAAAGTTCTTTCTTTAAGATGAAGGGTGGAAGGTATAGAGGGGATGTCAGGGGTGGGTTCTTTACCCAGAGAGTGGTGGGGGCATGGAATGCGCTGCCTGTGGAAGTGACAGAGTCAGAATCATTGGTGACCTTTAAGCGGCAATTTGATAGGTACACGGATAGGTGCTTAAGCTAGGACAAATGTTCAGCACAACATCGTGGGCTAAAGGGCCTGTTCTGTGCTGTATTGTTCTATGTTTAACTTTCTTAAGGGACACAACCCTCATTATCTATAACCTGCTACTATCTTAAAAATGTCCCTCTCTCTGTAAACTGCTGGAAGCCAACCAAAACAAGTCTTAGAAGCTATACACTTCTCTGCTGAGTCATCAGTGAGCCAGTAGTAACCAGATATAGTAAGGGAAGGCTTCACATGTCAGCGCCAGAACTCACTGGGGATTATTCTGTGTGAAGGCTTCAAATGGCAGTAGCTATATTTCCACTTCCTGAATGGCTACTGCCTGGTGACCTGACTATTTGCAAAGATGATCCTTTCTGAATACCAAATCTAACCTGACAATTGGAGGCCAGATTATTACATAATTTTCTGTAATAATTTACTGACCCAAGGAAACACCCAAGCTCAGAAACCAACGTGGGAGCTTAGGTTGCCCACAGTTGGTCTCTAAATGTGTCTAACCTGCTCTTGCCCAATGCTGTAGCTCAAGGAGGTCACTTGGGGTGCCTTGGAATATAATTTTATTTCCTTCCTCAGACCTTGGAGAAACATTAAATGCACTTTATTAATCTTCCTGGTTATTAGCACATCAATCAGATGAATAGTGAACTAGGACAGACCTTGTAAAATGTTTTCCCTTGTTCACTGGAAAGGTTCACAGGCAGATGATACCTGAAAAGAAAGTCAGTTCAAACCCTTATTGGTTTAGGTGCAGCATATTTATGGGAATCCTCATTGAATCACAATGGCTTGTTCCCATGGCTCAGTTTAAATGCCGCTCCCCTGCAGTTTTGTGTACATGTCCTCGATGCGATGGATCAGTTATTTACCTGGCTTCAAAAACTGGCTCATTGTTCCTTTAAAATTTCCACAAAGGCAAAATAACCAATCATGAGGATAACCAGCACTGCTCAAAGGGAAAACCACATTAGTTTGATGAGTGTTTCGCTTTCCAGCCTCTGTCTGTCTGTCTGTCTGTCTGTCTGTCTGTCTACTGTTGCAAGCAAGGCAAATGGCACTGGTGGTGTTGACCTGTTGAGCTGACTGGCCTGCTTCCGCACGGGAGAGGTTCTGCAACCCCTAGGTCTCTCTGTTTGACAGCATTCCTCAGGCCCTACCATTAAATATGTAACTTTTACTCTGTCCTTTTGATTACATTTATCAAAATTAAACTCCATCTGCCACTCCTCACAATCCATGTTTTCATCTAAATCATTTACATAAATGACAAATGACATTGGACCCAGTACAGATTCCCATGTTCATCACAGACCTCCAGCCTGGAAAACAACTCTCACTGCCTGCATCAGATACTCCCAGAACATGCACCACACTGAGACATACACTCTGCTCTTTCAAAACAGAAACTAAAGCTGCTTTCACTTTTTAAAACAAAACCAGACACCATTATTCCAGGGAAAGACAGAAAGAAATAAACAATCAAAAAATGGCATTCCCCAGACTCAGTCCCCTCCAACTATTAGTGGGCAGAGGCCTCAGGGGGGCAAGATAAAAATACAATCAAGCAAATCAAAGAAAACATTCAATAAATGAACAGCTTTAATGAAGAGACATCTAGACTCAAAATCCTTGCTCTACCTTATGGATGCTGTCTGACCCACTGTGATCTCCAGCATTTGTTCTTTTCAACTAAATAAATAAATCCTCTCTACTATGCCACTATTGAACACTCCTGGGAAAGGGACAACAATCATTTAAAATCCAGAGCAAGTACAGCTGTTGATTTCTGATAAAAATATTTTTTTCCTCACACTGACCTCCATCAAGAGCTGCTGCGGCAGCTACAGCGCTGGACTAAAATAAAAGCCTCGAGGAGAAAGTGCGGACTGCAGATGCTGGAGATCAGAGCTGAAAATGTGTTGCTGGAAAAGCGCAGCAGGTCAGGCAGCATCCAAGGAACAGGAGAATCGACGTTTCGGGCATAAGCCCTTCCACCTGGGCTCAAAATTGGGCAGCTTGACAGCAGTGAGGTCCTGCAGGAGCTAGATTCAGAACACTGCTAAAATGATGACACAGCCTTGCTCGACGCTGGTTCAAAGGGGAATGGTTAGGTGTTGAAGCCATTTGTGATTATGATGACTTACATGTTGTTGTGGATCCATCGAAAGATGATGAACAAACTGCATGCTGCAACTAAAGCAGGTAAGAATGCTCCACAAATGCTTTGTGATTGATTCTGTCAAAAATGTTTGGAAGGTTCAAGAGGGCCATATGCAGCAGTGAGAACCATGTCCATTGTGCCCGACTGTGGCTGAAAGTCACCCTGAGACTCTGGGAGGAGTTCCTCAGCCACAGGGGGCAGACAGTTGAAAAAGAACTTGGACACTGGTTTCCCAATGGTCGACATCAGGGATATTTCCCTGCAGTGTCGAAGTCTGACATGTTCCTGTTTTTGAAAATACTCACGACTTTGGCATCTGGGAGGTCTTCTGGGATGCTCTCCTCCTTCCAGTTAAGGCAGAGAAGCACATTCAGCTGCACTGGCGCACACTGCCTCTGCACTTCAATGCCTCAGGGGGAATACCAATTGCACCTGCAGCCTTGTTCTTGAGCTGCAGGACTTGGCTATTGCTGAGCTCCTTGTGTGTAATATGCTGTGGGATGCAATTCAAGAATTTCCATGTACACCTGCCAGTCAAGTCTCACAGACTGGACCAGGTGAACAGACCCTACCTAGGAAATGATATTCAATGAGGCTCACTCAACTGACCACGTTCCAATCATTACCTCCATCCCCATCTAATTCCTGGGTCAAAAGCCCATTCTGTATTCTGTGGCATATCTTGAGTCATTTTCCTACTAGGTCCACTTCCTCAGACTCTCGCTTGGAGATTGAAGGCATGCGCTGGACTGTGACCAACATCAGATCAGAAATTCTGCAGGTGGCAATGACATCAAGGTTGCGACATCTGCCATTTCCATCACACCCTCAGAGATTTCTTCCACACAGAGTGAATGGGGAGAACTCATTGGTGCAGACAGCCTTGCCAAGTGTTCTGGGGACTTGTTATGTCTTGCTCCAGGCCACTTGTGTGGTTACAGTGATCATGTGATCCTCACAATTGTTCAGGATCGTCTCTCTGGTACAAGCATTGTACATCAAGAGAACTGTCCTCATTTCGACCATGACTCGTACTCATGCATGGCCATTCCCACGGTTTCAACGGCACATTCTGTCCTATAAAGTAAACTGGCTCATGCACAAACAGGAGATTTGTGGCCGGCATTGGCATTCCTGATGCTGTTTCACCCTCCCCGTAATGTCTGAGAAGATCAGATTTAACCTGGTGTGGAGACTTCTCTGCATTAGCAACTCTGGTGGCGATGTCCCTGCAGTTGTGTGTGCTCTGTTTGTAACATCAAACAGAAACTGGACAACTTAGTTTCCAGTGAAGTCGTCAGCTGTTTTCTTAAGCATGCCTTCAAAGTTTGGACTGAGTTTTGGACTACATATGCAGCTGTCATATGAATGCCCATTATCTGTGACCAACACGTCCAGACACCAGATGCTCACAGCTTTTCAAACATCATCTTCACATTTCACAAACGAACATTATGCACATCTAACCACTAGAATGGGCATGCACAATGACGAATTTACAGATCCCTGGCTCAGCATTTCTTTCAAATCTACAAAGGCAAATCGACCAATAATGGGTATCTACAGTACTCTCCTATGGCAAACTACGGGGGTTTGATGATCCCTCAGCTCTCCAGGCTCATGCTACTACTTTTGCACACAAGGCGAATGGCACTGGTGTTGTGACCTATTGTGTCAAGTGGCCTGCCTCTGCACTGTAGGAGTTCTGTCAACCCTGGGACTCTCAGTTCAACAACAATCCATAGGCCCTGCCATTAACTGTGTAAGCCTTGCTCTGCAACTCTTTCCAATATGCAACAATTTGCATTTATCAAAGTGAAACCCCAACTGCCACTCCTCACCAACCATCCATCCCATATTCTCATCCAAATCTTTACATAAATGACAAATGACATTGGACCCAGCACCGATTCCTGTATTCGTCACAGGCTTCCAATCTGAATAACACCATCACTGCCTGTATCAGACACTACTAGAACAGGCACAAGACCGTGACATACACTTCGCTCTTTCAAAAAGAATCTAAAGCTGCTTGTTGAACAAATAAGACACTATTATTCTGCAGAAAGACAGAAATACATCATCAAAACTTGGCTCTGCCTGGATTCTGTTCCCACCAACCACTTGTGGGCAGGGGCTACAGGGGGTAACATAAAAAAACTCAAACAAATCAAAGAAAGCAAACAAAAAATAAACAGCTGTGATGAGAGGACATCTAGATTCAAAATCGTAGCTTGCTCTCTCTCCTGGATGCTGTCTGACCCACTGAGATCTCCAGCATTTGTTCCTTTCAATTTGGTAAATAAATCCTCTCTGTTCTGTCATGATTGAACACTGTTGTTTAAAACAAAATGGTTTGAAATCCAGAGAAAGTACACATGCTCATGTCAACTGAAAATAACTTATCCTTCACACTGATCCTCATCAAGGGTGATTGGGGTAGCAACATTCAGGACTTCAGTACAAGCCCCCTTGGCCTAAAAGTGGGCAGTGTATCTGCATTGAGGTGCTGCAGTGAGGTAGATTCAGAGCTGTTTTGTGGTGATGACATCACCCTACTCAACACCGGTTCAGAGGCAGAATGGGTCAGTGTTGAAGCCATTTGTCTTTAAAATGACTCACACATCGTTCTGGACCAGATGAGGGATGGTGACAAGTTTCATGATGCAACTAAAGCAGAGAAGAACGCTACACATATGCTTCCTGTTTGATGGTGTCAAAGGACTTTGAAAATTCTAAGAGCACCCAATATAACAGTAAAAATCACATCCTTTGTGCCTGTCTGGGGCTGAATTACACATAGAAAGTCTGGGATGGGTTCCTCAGGCACAGACAGGAGACAGGGCTGAAAATGTGTTGCTGGAAAAGTGCAGCACGTCAGGCAGCATCCAAAGAGCAGGAGAATCGATGTTTCGGGCATGAGCCCTTCTTCAATTCCTGAAGAAGGGCTCATGCCCAAAACGTCGATTCTCCTGCTCTTTGGATGCTG
Source organism: Hemiscyllium ocellatum (assembly GCF_020745735.1). Taxonomy (NCBI): domain Eukaryota; kingdom Metazoa; phylum Chordata; class Chondrichthyes; order Orectolobiformes; family Hemiscylliidae; genus Hemiscyllium; species Hemiscyllium ocellatum. The sequence continues at coordinate 75,882,379 of NC_083420.1, read as the reverse complement.
CCTGACCTGCTGTGCTTTTCCAGCAACACATTTTCAGCTCTGACCTCCAGCATCTGCAGTCCTCACTTTCTCCTCACAGACAGGAGACAGTTGACAAGATATGTTTTCCAATGGTCGACACCAGGGAGATTTTGCTGTAGTTAGCAGTCTCATACATTTTCTTCTTTTGAAAACACTCACAACTGTAGCATCTGGGGGGGGTCTCCAGGGATGCTCCCCTCCTTCCACATAAGGCAGACAAGGGCATGCAGCTCCACTGGAGCTCACTGCCTCTCCCCTTCAATGCCTCAGGAAGAATATCAATTGCACCTGCAGCCTCATTCTGAAGCCAGAGGACAGCATTCTCTGTACCGCCCAAGACTGGGGATTGCTGAGCTCCTATGCTGCAGAATCCAGTTCAAGATTTTACATGTGCACAATATATGACACAGTGTATGGACCTGTTGTGTTTTCACACTGTAGGTGTTCTGTCAACCCCTGGGACTCTCTGTTCGACAACACTTCATGGGCCCTTCCATTAACTGTGAAGGGATTGTCCTGTTCCTTGCGCCAAATGCAACATTTTGTATTTATCAAAATTAAAGTCCACTTGCCACTCCTCACAAACCATGCATCTGAGCTTCTCTTCAAAATTCTTGACATAAATAACAAACAGCATGGGACCGCCAATGATTCCTGTATTTGTCATTTGCCTCCAGTCTGAAAAACAACCCTCACTGCTTACAGCATACTCTCCCAGAACAGACACAGCACCATGACATACACTCTGCACTTTCAAAACAGAAACTAAAGCTGCTTGCACTTTGTTACAGCAAAAAAAGATACTATTACTCTGGGGAAGACAGAAATAAACAAATAATCAAAAATTGGCTCTCTCTGGAGCCTTCTCCCACAAACCACTCATGGGCAGGGTTTACGGGGGCCAACATAGAACATAGAAAATATAGCCCGTTCTGTTGTGTCGAGGATTAATCCTGATATGAAATAACCGAATCTACACACTCGTGTGCACAAAAACATAAAAAGAAACTCAAGTAAATCAAATAAAACAAACAATATATGAACAGCTTTGATGAGGAGTCATCTAGACTCCATATCCTAGCTTGCTCTCTTTCATGGATGCTGTCTGACCTGCAGTAATATCCAGCATTTGTTTTTTTCAACAAAATAATTAAACCCTCTGTTCTGTTGTTATTGAACACTCCTGGGAAAAGAACAACAATGGTTTGCAATCCAGAGGAAGTACACCTGCTCATTTCAACTGAAAATAATTTATCACTCACACTGAACCCCATCAAGAGATTTTAGGACAACAACAGTGCAGGTGGAAAATAAACCCCCCCCTTGGCAAAAATGTGGGCAGCTTGTCGGTGGAGTGGCTCTGCAGCAACTTAGGTTCAGGAGTGTTGTGGTGATGACACAGCCCTGCTCACCACCAGTTCAAAGGGGCAAAGGGCAGGTGTTGAAGCCATTTGTCATAATGATGACATCTGTCATTGTGGACCAGGAGAAGGGTGGTGTCAAATTTCACGGTGTAACTAAAGTGGGGAAGAACACTTCAAAAATGCTACCTCATTGAAAGTGTCAAAAGCCTTTGTAAGGTCCAAGAACGCGATATGCAGCAGTGACAATCATGTCCATTGTGCTCCTTTGTGACAGAAAGCGATACTGAGTCTCCGGGAAGACATCAGAGAGGTTTTATTGCAGTTAGCACAGTCTGACACGTTCACTTTTTTTGAAAACACTTACAACTGTGCCATTTTGGGGCTTTCCAGGGACACTCTCCTCCTTCCAGATAAGGCAGACAAGGGCTTGCAGCTGCATTGGGAGCTCAGTGCCTCTCCCCTTCAATGCCTCAGGGAGAATACTAATCGCACCTGCAGCCTCATTCTTTAGCTGGAGGACAGGTTTCTCTGTTTCAGCCAAAATTGGGGATTACTGAGCTCCTTGCATGTAATACACTGCAGGATACAGTTCAAGACTTTACACGTGCATAGTATATGACACAGACCTCGCCTTCTTAGAATCACCTCCTCGAGGGATGAGAGAGTTGAACAGGACCTTGGTGCTGAGTTTTCCAATGTTCGACATTGAGAATATTCTCCTGGAGTTCCCACAGTCTGACGTGTTCCGTTTTTTGATAACACTCACAACTGTGGCATTTGGGAACTCACCTGGGATGTTCTCCTCCTTCCAGGTAAGGCAGACAAGGGCATGCAGCTACACGGGGAGCTCAGTATCTCCGCACTCAGGGGGAGTACCACTTGCACCCGCAGCCTCATTCTTAAGATGGAGGACAGTCTTCTTTGTATCATCTAAGGCTTGGTTACTGCTGAGCTCCATGCATGCAACATGCTGCGGGATGCACGTCAACAATTTACACGTGCACAGGACATGACACTGACCTAGCCTTCACACAGATGTCTCCTCAGGTGAGCAGAACCCCTGACACACCTGCCAGTCAGGACTCCCTGCTTGGACCAGGGGAAGAGCCCCAACCAGGGGAATTATATTTACTGAGGTTCACTGGGTGACTACATTCCAATCACTACCTCCATCCTCCTCTAAGCCCTGGGACATGGGCCCATTCTCTTTCCTGTTACATATCCTGAGTTATTTTCCCACTCGGTCCACTTCCTCAGACTCTGGCCTCACCAATGGTGCCATGTGCTGTACTGTGGCCAACTTCTTGCGTCTCAGAAAAAATTTATCTTCTTCCACTGCTGGTAACGATGCCAAGGCTGAGACATCTGCTGCGTCCATCTCGCCCTCAGAGGTTTCTTCCAGGCTGGGCAGACTGGGAGAATCCATAGGTTCGGACAGCCGTGCCAGATGTTCTGAGGGGCTGGGTATGTTTTGAGACTGGCTACTTGAGAATTTGCAGCTGTCATGTTATCTGCATGTTTTTCAGGACATAGAACAGAGACCATTAGAGCGCAGCACAGGTCCTTCAACCCTCGATGTTGCGATGACTTGTGGAACCAATCTGAAGCCCATCTATCCTGCACAATTTCATTTTCATCCATCGTTTATCCAATAACCATTTAAATTCCCATAAATTTGGTGAGTTTACAGCAGTTGCAGGCAGGGCATTCCACACCAGTACAACTCTCTGTGTAAAGAAACTACCTCTGACAACTGTCCTGTATCAATCACTCCTCGATTTAAAGCTGTGTCCCCTCATGCGAGCCATCACCATCCGTTGAAAAAGGCTCTCACTCTCCACCCTGAATCCTCTGATTACCTCAGATATTTCAATTAAGTCACCTCTCAACCTTCTTCTCTCTAATGAAACCAGCCTCAATTCCTCAGCCTTTCTTCAAAAGAACTTCCCTTCATACTAGACAACATCCTAATAAATCACCTCTGAACCCTTTCCAAACAATCTGCATCCTTCCTATCATGCAGTGACCAGAAAAGCACACAATACTCGAAGTGTGGCCACACCAGAGTTTTCTACAGCTGCAACATGACCTCATGGCTCAGAAACTCAATACCTCCACCAAGAAAAGCTAACATTGTATGCTTTCTTGACAGGCTTACCAAGCTGGGTGGGAAATTTCAGGGATCGATGTACTTGGCCACCAAGACATTCTGCCAACCCCTAGGTCTCTCTGTTTGACAACACTCCACAAGCCCTACTATGAACTGTGTAAGTCTTGTCCTGTCCCTCTAACCAAAGTGCAACATAGTGCATTTATTAAAATTAAACTTGATCTGCCATTCTTCACAAACCATGCATCCTATATTCTCATTGAAATCTTTTACATAAATGAAAAATGGCATTGGACCCAGCATCCATTCCTGAATTCACCACAGGCCTCCAGCCTGAAAAACATGCCTCACTGCCTGCAACAGACATTCCCAAGATCAGGCACCACACTGCGGCATACACTCTGCTCTTAAAACAGAAACTAAACCTGCTTTCAATTTCTAAAACAAAACAAAAACATACTATTCCTTTGGGCAAAGTCAGAAGGAAATAAACAATCTCAAACTGGCTCTCCCTGGGCTCAGTCCCCACCAAGCACTCGTGGGCAGGGGCCACAAGGGGCCAATATAAAACTAACCTCAAGCAAATCACAGAAAGCAAACAATAAATGAGCAGCTCTGATGAGGAGACATCTTGACACTAAAACTTAGCTTGCTCTCTCTCATGGATGCTGTCTGACCCACTGTGATCTCCAGCATTTGCTCTTTTCAATGAAATAAAAAATGCTCTCTGCTTTGTTGCTATGGAACACTCCTGGGAAAGGAACAATACTTGTAAAAACCCAGAGGTCCTACAACTGCTCACAGATTAGATTACTTACAGTGTGGAAACAGGCCCTTCGGCCTAACAAGCCCACACCGACCCTCCAAAGAGCAACCCACCCATACCCATTCCTCGACATTTACTCCCTCAACAAATACGACTGGCAATTTAGAATGGCCAATTCACCTAACCTGCAAATCTTTGGACTGTGGGGGGAAACTGGAACACACAGAGGAAACCCATGCAGGCAGAATGTGCAAACTCCACACAGACAGTTGCCTCAGGCAGGAATGAACCCAGGTCTCTGGCGCTGTGAGGCAGCATTGTTAACCACTGTGCCACTGTGCCACCCACTTCAAAGAAAAGTATCTAAACCCTCATACTAAAGTCCAACAAGAGCTTCTGGGACAGCGAAAATGCAGGACTACAATAAAAGGCCCCTGGGCTCAAACTGGGCAGATTGTCGGCAATGACACCCTGCAGCGAGGTCGATTCAGGACAGTGTTGAGTTGATGACACAGCCCTGCTCAACTGGGGAGGTGTTGGAGCCGTTTGTCATTATGATTACTTACATACATTTGCGGAAGTGTCGAAGGATGGTTACAAACTTCAAGCTGCAACTAAGCGGAGAAGAATGTTCCACAAATGCTTCCCAACTGATGGTGTCAAAGGCCTTTATTAGGTTCAGGAGGGCCATATACAGCAGGGAAAACCATGGCCATTGTGCTTAACTGTGGTTAATAGACGCTGAGACTCTGGGAGGAGTTCCTCAGCCACAGGGAAGAGACAGTTGGTGATGAGTTTCCAGTGGTCAACATCAGGGATGCTCCCCTGGGGTTACAACAGTCTGACATGTTGCCATTTTTGAAAGCACTAATGACTTTGTCATCTGGGAGCTCTCCTGGGGTGCCCTCCTCCTTCCAGATCATTCAGGCAAGGGAATTCAACTGCACTGGGAGCTCAATACCTCACACATCAATGCCTCACGGGAAGAGCCATTTGCAGGTGTCATCTTCCTCATCGCGTGGATGGCCATCTCTGTTCCATCCAAGACATGGTAAAGCTGAGCTCCTTGCATGTAATACGCTGGGTGAAGCAAATTAACAATGTTCACATGCACACTGCGTGATACTTCAGCGAGACTTTACAGAGCTGGAAACTCAAGTGAGCAGAACTCCTAACACATCTGTCTGCCTGGACTGCCTGATTGGGGCAGTTAACCTGGTCCAATCTGGGAAATCATATTCAGTGAGGCCCACCACACTGACCTCATTTCAATCACTACCTTTCTCCCCATCGCAGTCCTGAGAAAAAGGCCCATTCTGTTTGCTGTTGCCTCTCCTGGGGCATGCTTACATCAGATTTGGTTCCACGGAGTCTGGCGCAGATACTGCCGGCATGTACTGGACTGTGGCCTACCTCTTACCCATTGAGCATCTCAGCAGGAATTCATCTTTTTCTGCTGGTGGTAATGGCATCAAGACTGCGACATCTGCCATGTCCATCTTGCCCTCAGAGGTTTCTTGGACACTGGGAGGACAGGGAGAACCCACAGTTTCTGGCAGCCTGTTGGATGTTCCGAGTGGCTGGGTATGTTTTCTTCCTGCCCCACTTTTGATGTTATAGCTATCAGTTGACACAAATACTGAATCAGGATCACCTCTCTGCCTTGAGAAGTGTACATCATTCGACCATGCCTCTTACGCATGCATGGTAATTCCAATTGTTGGAACAGCAAACTTTGTCTCCTGGCCTAAACTGTCTCTCTCGTATAGAAATGTCTTCCAGCCAGCATTGGTGTTCATGACACCTTTTCACACACTCCACAAGGTGGAAGAACATCAGATTTAATCTGGAGTGGAGTCTTCTCTGCATTACCAGTGCTTCTGTTCCTGTATTTGTGTGAGTGTTGGTTCTATAATCAATCACAAATTGGGACACTTGGGTATTGACTAAAGTTGCAGGCTGTATCTTTAAACTTTCTTTCAATGTTTGGACTGCTCTTTCCCCCAGACTATCAGACAACAGATGCAGCTGTCCTTACATGCTGAATATCATTCCACTTTAGGAAAGACACAAAGCTCCCTCCTGCTAAATGATGGCCTGCTACTTGTGACCAGCATGTCCAGTTTCTGTGTGTTGTAAAAGATCCTCACAACTTTTCAATTGTCATCCCCACATTTGACAAATGCACAACATGCACATCCAACCACATTGTGTGTACACAATGATTAAATGAATAACCACCATGAAAGCACTGACACAGTTGACGTGTAACTGAGTCCAGGTGTTACCTGACCAGTTCTATGGATGTGGTGCAGCTGCTGGTGGCAATCTTTGTCTTTGTTGGTACTCTAGCCATTGACCCACAAACATGGCTGCATCGGCATCTGATCCCGGCCACCAGACAAAACATCTTGTCAACACCTTCATTTTGGAAATCACAGGATGACCCTGGTGGAGTTCAGCCAGTATCTTGGGACAAACACACTTGCTCCCCGTATTACTATGCCATCCTCAATGGACATCTAGTCTTGCCAAGTCCAGAAAGGATTCAATTCTGGTTGTAATGCCCCTTTCATTTCCAACACCACCAGCTGTTTGTGATTCACCAGGAAAGGATCTTTTTGTACCCACAGTCTGAGATTGTCAGAGATGATGGGAAACGTATCTGCAATGTTTAAAACCAGAACAGACTCTTTCACTGCTGGCACCCACCATCATGTTGCCACCAGAGGGAGTGTACCCACCATGGTGTACCCACCATTGGGAGTGTACCCACCATGGTGTACCCACCAGAGGGAATAGGCTTCACGCAATTGTATTGAACACATGATTGCTCACACAGGTTTCTGAGGGTTTATGCACTCAGCATGACAGCCCACTGAATCTGACCTGAAGCTTGAGGTGTGATGGCCCTGACATCATCAGGACTCCCTAGCAGGGGTTTGTGGTCCATTTATATTTCAAATTGATGTCCTAAAAGGTAGTGGTGGAACTTTCTCACACAAAGGATTACCACCAAACCTTCCTTCTCTGTCTTCATTGGACATTAGCCAATGTTAGTGAAGCATATACCATCTCTGCCGAGCCATCAGTGAGCCAACAGTCACCTCAAAGTATATTGGGAGGCATCACATGTCAGCACTACTGCTCACTGGGGACTATTGTGTGCTAACACCATCTACAATACCTGCTTTTTCATTTTCCTAAAGGTTACTTCTGGGCGATGAGATCATTTGCAATGCTGATCATTTCTGAATAGCAAATCCAAGCTGCCAAGATGGAGACCAGGACATTACAGAAGCATCCATAATATTTCACCAAACCAAGGTAAGATCGAAGCTCTGCTGGCAGGCAGGACACCCTTGATTGACCTCACTTAATTTCCAACTTGTTTAACCTGGTCTTGTCGATGCTATTGCTCAAGGAAGTCACTTGGGCTGCCTTGGAATACACATTTTTCCTTCTAAGGCCCTGGAGAACCATTTAATTGCTGTGTCCAATCTCTCAATATCCTCTTCCCAGTTATTAATACATCATTCATAACGACTGCATCCTGGAGTACACCTTGTGAAATGGTCTCCATTGTTCACTGGACAATTTCACAGGCTGATGATATCCCAACACAAAAAGCAGTCTTGGATATTGGTACAAACCATGATGTGTATTAATTGAAGCATATTTTTGGGACTCAAATCACAATGGCAGGTTCGCATGGCTCATATCCAGCTTCATGAAGAATAAAGCCTATAAAGCTTTGTATATGGATCGGTTATTTATCTGGCTTCAAAATACGGATTACTGTTTCATCAAAATCTCCACAAAGGCAAACTGACCCACAATAGGTACGACAGGGCTATGGATATGATAAACATTGTGGTTTTATTATTGCTTCACTTTCCAGCCGCATGAATGCTGCCCCTACATTTGCACGCACATCAAGTGGCACTGGTCGTGTGGACTCGACGGGCCAAATAGCCGGCTTCCGCATTATAGAGGTTCTATCAAACCTTAGGTCACTCTTTGGCAATCCTCCAGGGGCCTTACCATTAACTGTGTAAGTCTTGCCCTGTCCATCTAAGCAAAATGGAACATCTCACATTTATCAAAACTAAACTCCATCTGCCACTCCTCGGCCCATTGGCCCACTTGATCAGAATACATTTGGAATCTTCGATCACCTACTTCACTGGAAAATGTGAGAACTGCAGATGCTGGAGATCAGAGCTGAAAATGTGTTACTGGAAAAGCGCAACAGGTCAGGCAGCATCCAAGGAGCAGGAGATTCGACATTTCGGGCATGAGCCCTTCTTCAGGAATGAGGAAAGTGTGTCCAGCAGGCTAAGATAAAAGGTAGGGAGGAGAGACTTGGGGGAGGGGTGTTGGAAATGCGATAGGTGGAAGAAGGTCAAGGTGAGGATGATAGGCCGGAGTTTGGTTGGGGGCGGAGAGGTCAGGAAGAAGATTGCAGGTTAGGTTGCAGGTTACATCGATGACTGTATCGGCGCTGCCTTGTGCTCCCACGAGAAGGTTGAACAGTTCATCCACTTTACCAACACCTTCCACCCCGACGTCAAATTTACCTGGACCATCTCAGACTCCTCCCTCCCCTTCCTAGACTTTTCCATTTCTCTCTCGGGCGACCGAATCAACATGGACATTTACTACAAACTGACTGACTCCCACAGCTACCTAGACTACACCTCCTCCCACCCTGCCTCCTGTAAAAACGCCATCCCATACTCCCAAGTTCTTTGTCTCCACTGCATCTGCTCCCAGGAGGACCAGTTCCAATATCGTACAACCCAAATGGCCTCCTTCATCAAAGACTGCAATTTTCCCCCCCAACATGATCGACGATGCTCTCCACCGCATCTCCTCCACTTCCCGCTCCTCTGCCCTTGAGCCCCGCCCCTCCAATCGCCCCCAGGTCAGAACCCCACAGGTCCTCACCAAACACCCCACCAACTTCCACATACATCGTATCATCCATCATCATTTCTGCCACCTCCAAACGGACCCCACCACCAGAGATATATTTCCCTCCCCTCCCCTATCAGCGTTCTGAAAAAAACACTCCCTCCGTGACTCCCTCGTCAGGTCCACACCCCCCACCAACCCATCCTCCACTCCCGGCACCTTCCCCCGCAACCGCAAGAAATGCAAAACTTGCGCCCACACATCCCCCCCCCCACCGCTTACTTCCCTTCAAGGCCCCAAGGGATTCTTCCATATCCACCACAAATTCACCTGCACCTCCAAACATATCATTTACTGCATCTGCTGCACCCGATGTGGCCTCCTCTATATTGGGGAGACAGAACACCTCTGGGACACTCGGACCGACCAACCCAACCACCCCGTGGCTCAACACTTCAACTCCCCCTCCCACTCCACCAAGGACATGCAGGTCCTTGGAATCCTCCATCGCCAGACCATAGCAACACGACGGCTGGAGGAAGAGCGCTTCACCTTCCGCCTAGGAACCCTCCAACCACAAGGGATGAACTCAGATTTCTCCAGTTTCCTCATTTCCCCTCCCCCCACCTTGTCTCAGTCAAATCCCTCGAACTCATCACCGCCTCCTAACCTGTAATCTTCTTCCTGACCTCTCTGCCCTCACCCCCACTCCAGCCTATCACCCTCACCTTGACCTCCTTCCACCTATCGCATTTCCAACGCCCCTCCCCCAAGTCCCTCCTCCCTACCTTTTATCTTAGCCTGCTGGACACGCTTTCCTCATTCCTGAAGAAGGGCTCATGCCTGAAACGTCAATTCTCCTGCTCTTTGGATGCTGCCTGACCTGCTGCGCTTTTCCAGCAACACATTTTCAGCTCCCTGGACACTGCTGCACCAACCACATGTGGGCAGGGGCTACAGGGGGCCAAAATAAAAATAAACTCAAGCAAATTAAACAACACATGAACTGCTCTGATGAGGACTCATTTGGTCTGGAACTACTAGTTTGCCCACTCTCATGGATGCTGTCTGACCTGCTGTGATCGCCAGCATTTGATCTTTTCAGCCAAATAAAAAAATCTAAACAATGAAATGTTCTTTGCAATGAAATAAATCTCTGCTCTGTCACAACTGAAAACTCCTGGGAAATGAACATTAAGGGTTAAAAATTCAGAGGAAGTACACCTGCACATTTGAACTAAAAATAACTGATCACTCACAGTGATCCCCATCAACAGCATTTGGGACAGTAACGTTTCAGGACCACAATTAAAGCCACCTTAGATCAAAAGTGGGCAGCTTGTGGGCGGTGAGGTCCTGCAGGGAAATAGATTTGGAAGTGTTGCGGTGATGACAAAAAGACGGGTGCTCGAGTGAGCAGACCCCCGACACACCTGCCATTCAGGACTTCCTGACTGGATCAGGTTACCAGGCACAACTTGAGAAATTATATTCAATCAGGTTCACTAGCTGACTGTGTTCCAATCATTACCTCCATCCCACTTTACCTCCTGGGACATAAGGCCATTCTGTTTCCCATTGCATCTCCTGAGGCGTTTCCCATATAGTCTACTTCCTTGGACACTGGCTTGGCTCATGCAACCTTGTGCTTGGACTGTAGCCCACCTCTGGCATCTCAGAAAATATTGATCTTCTTACTCAGAAGACAATGGCATCAAAGCAACAACATCTGCTGAGTCCATCTCACCCTCAGAGGTTACTTTCACACTGGGTGGACGGGCAGAACTCACAGGTTCAGCCTGCCTTGCCGGATGATCTCAGGGACTGGGTATGTTTTGCTCCTAGCCACTTGTGAGATTACACCTATCATGTGATTTTCGGATTTGGCTAGGACAGCCTCTCCAACCCAAACATTGCACATCTGCGACCTGTCCTCACTTTGACCATGCCTCTTACCCATGCAGGAATTTTCTCATGGTTTCAACACAGATTTTGTCCCAGGACGTGAGCAGCATCTTGCACAAAGAGGAGTTTTGTGACTGGCATTGGCGTTCCTGATGTCATTACACCGCCTCCAACAATGTTTGGGAAGATCAGATTTAACCTGGTGTGGAATCCTCTCCACATTAGCAACTCTGGTGGAGCTGACCCTGCAGTTGCATGAGTGCTGTTTTTTATCATCAACAAGGAACTGGGACAGTAAGTTAGAGTCATAGAGATGTACAGGATGGAAAGAGACCCTTCCGTCCAACCCGTCCATGCCGACCAGATGTCCCAACCCAACCTAGTCCCACCTGACTGCCCCCAGCCCATTTCCCTCCAATCCCTCCCTATTCATATACCCAGAGCTGAAAAATGTGTTGCTGGAAAAGCGTAGCTGGTCAGGCAGCATCTAAGGAGCAGGAGAATTGACGTTTTGGGCATAAGCCCTTCTTCAGGCTCTGATCTCCAGCATCTGCAGTCCTCAGTTTCTCCTAGTCATATACCCATTCAAGTGCCTCTTAAATGTTGCAATTGTACCAGCCTCCACCACTCCCTCTGGGAGCTCATTCCATACACGCACCACCCTCTGTGTGAAAAAGCTGCCTCTTAGAACTCTTTTGTGTCTTTCACCTTTCACCCTAAACCTATGCCCTCTAGTTCTGGACTCCCTGACCCCAGGGAAAAGACTTTGCCTAATTACCCTTTCCATGCCCCTTGTAGGCTGTTTTCTTAACCTTGACCTCAATGATTGAACTGTGTTTTACGACAGATTATCAGACAATGGATGCAGCTGTCATTGCATGCTGAATGCCAGCCGACTTTAGGAAATACTCAATACTCCCTGCTGGCAAGTGAATGCCCATTATTTGTGACCAACACATCCAAACACGAGATGCTCACGACTTTTCAATAATAGTCCCCACATTTGAAAATAAGCTTTACGCATCTACAACATTGAATGGGCGTGCTCAATGATTAAAAGTATCAATCTCACATTCGACATGTAACTGAGTCCAGGCCATACCAGGCCAGTCCCATGAACATCGTGCACTGCTCGTGACAATCTTTGTCCTTGTTGGCACTCTGATTACTGACCCAACAACATGCTTATGTCGGTCTTCCATCCTGGCCACCAGACATAACTTTTCATCCACATCTTCATTTTGGAAATCACAGGATGACCCGAGTGGAATTCAACCAGAATCTGACAGTGACCTTTCCTTGGGCCAAACACACTGCTCCCCATATTAGTCTGTTGTCTTCAATGGTCATCTGCTCTCAATGCCACTTTCATTTCCAACACCACCAGCTGTTTTTTTTCACCAGCAATGGATCTTTTTGTATACACAGTCTGACATTGTCAGAGATTACCAGAAAGGTGCCCAGAAAGTTTAAATCCAGAACAGACTCTTCCAGTGGTGGCACCTGTCATGGTGTAGCCACTATTGGGAATTGGTTTTACGCATTCATTACTTGACCGGCCGGATGGTGTTCCAACTTGTAACTGCATGCACTCAGAATAAGGGCTCACCATGTAATTTCACCAGAAGCTAAAAGTGGGATGGCGCTATTCCCTCTAGGTAGCCCTAGCAGGGTTTTGTGGTTTATTACTATTTCATATTTATGTGCAGAAAGGCATTGGTTGAACTTTCTCACACAAAATATTACCACCAATTGCTCCTTCCGTATCTGGACGTATCTTCATTCAGCATCAGCTAAAGTCTGGTAAGCACATACTATTGGGCATTCCTCTTTGCTGAGCTGTCAGTGAGAGAACAGGAACTTGATATTATATGTGGAGCCTTTGCATGTCAGCACCACACCTCACTGGGGATTATTCTGTGCCTAAACATGAAACGACGAGAGCTGCTGTTTCACTTCCTAAAATGCTACTTCTTAGCACTGTGACTAGTTGCAAAGCTGACCCATTCAGCATCAGCCAACCTCTGGGAAGCACATACTATCAGGCATTCCTTTCTGTTGGTGAGCCAGCAGTAATTGGATATCATATGGTGATGCTTTGCAGGTCAGCGCCACATCTCACTGGAGATCATTCTGTGCCAAGACATTAAACGATTTCAATTCCCGTAAGGGTTCTTCCTGGCGATGCGAGTATTTGCAAAGTTGGCCCTTTCTGAATACCAAAACTCAGCTGCCAAAATTGAGGCCAGGTGATGACACAATTTCCCATAATAATTCACCAACCCAAGGAAAGACTGAAGCTCCGATGCAGACATGGGAGCCAATCAAACCTTGGTTGCCCTTGCTTTACCTTTCAATGTGTGTTGCCCACTTGCCCATGCTGTAGCTCAATTACACCACTTGGGGTGCGTTGGAACACATTTTCTTCCTTCCTAAGGTCTTGGACAAACATTAAGTGATCTTTATTGACCTTCTAGTGATTAGGAAATCTTCAGATAAATAGGGACCATGGGTAAACCTTGTAAACTGTTTTCTGCTATTCACTAGAATGATTTACCGGCAGATGATATCCCAAAACAAAATCAGTCAAGTACAGTGATTACACTCCTTATGGGTATTAACTGTAGCATATTTTTGGGAATCCTCGCTGAAGGACAATGCCACGTTCATATGGCTCATATTCAGCTTTTTAAAAAACAAGGCATCTGCGGTTTTCCAGACAAGTCCTCAATGTGATGGATCGGTTATATTCCAGGCTTCAAAAATTCACTCATTGATTCTTTGAAATCTCCACATCGGCAAATTGACACACAATGGGTTAGAATAGCGCTGCACATAGGGCACACTGTAGTGGTTTGATGATTGTTTAGCTTTCCAGGCTCTTGATTTGTGGCTCTCCTTTTGCACGTAAAGGAAATAGGACTGATAGTGTGGGCCTGTTGTGCCAAATGGTCTACTTCTGCACTGCAGAGGTTCTGTCAGCCCCTAGGACTCTACACTCGACAACACTCCACGGGCCATTCCAAAAGTGGTCTTGCCTTGTTCCTCTTACCAATGTGCAACATTTTGCAGTATTAAAATTATACTCCACTTGCCACTCCTCACCAACCATGCAGCCTATAATCTCATCCAAGTCCTTTACATCAATGACAAATGGCACTGGATACATCACCGATTCCTACATTCATCACAAGTGTCCAGTGTGAAAACCCACACCCCTGTGTGCAACAGACTCTGTCCCAAAAGGCAGAGTACCAGCACATACACTCTGTTCTTCCAAAGCAGAAACAAAAGCTGCCTTCACTTTGTAAAACAAAGAAAGACACTGTTCCTCAAGGGAAAGACAGCAGAAAATGACAATCAAAATTTCGCTCTCCCTGTGCCCACCAACCACTCATGGGCATGGGTCATACGCCGTCAAAATAAAAATAAAGTTAAGGTAGTCAAATAAAACAAACAACCAATGAACAGCTCGGATGCGGGGTCATCTCGACACAAAATCTTAGCTTGCTCTCTCTCATGGATTATATCTGACACACTGTGATCTCCAGCATTTGTGCATTTCAAGGAAACATCTTCTTTAAATCACATCTGCTCTGTCGCTATTGAACACTCCTGAGAAAGCAATCTGGGAATGGATAAAAATCCACAGGAAGAACACCTGCTCATTTCAACTAAAAACAACCTACCACTCACACTCACCCCCATCAAGAGTTACTGGGAAAGCAACATTGCAGGACTTCAAAACGAGCCCCCTTGGCCTAAAAGTGGACAGCTTATCTGTGGTGAGGTTCTGCAGTGAGGTAGATTCAGAGCGGTTTCGTGGTGATGACATAGCCCCCCTCAACACCGGTTCAGAGGCAGAATGGGTCAGTGTTGAAGCCATTTGTCATTAAGATGGGTCACACATCGTTCTGGACCTAGTGAGGAAGGGTGACAAATTTCATGATGCAACTAATTAGATTAGACTTACAGTGTGGAAACAGGCCCTTCGGCCCAACAAGTCCACACCGACCCGCCGAAGCGCAACCCACCCATACCCCTAACCTAACACTACGGGCAATTTAGCTTGGCCAATTCACCTGACCCGCACATCTTTGGACTGTGGGAGGAAACCGGAGCACCCGGAGGAAACCCACGCAGACACAGGGAGAACGTGCAAACTCCACACAGTCAGTCGCCTGAGTCGGGAATTGAACCCGGGTCTACAGGCGCTGTGAGGCAGCAGTGCTAACCACTGTGCCACCGTGCCGCCCACTAAATAGATTATTTACAGTCGTGGTTACAAGGCCCTTGGACCCAATACGTCCACCATTCCCTACATTTACCCAACTCTTTGGAGGAACGGAGAATGTGCAAACTCCACACAGTGGCCGCCGGAGACGGGAATTGAACCCGAGTCTCTAGCGCGGTGAGGCAGCAGTGCTAACCACAGTGCCACCGTGCCGCCCAACAATGCGGAGAAGAACGCTCCACATACGCTTCCTGTTTGATGGTATTAAAGGCCTTTGTATGGTCTAAGTGCGCCGTATAGAACAGTAAAAATCATGTCCTTTTTACCTGTCTGGGACTGAAATACACTCCAAAATATCAGGATGGGTTCCTGAGGCACATGCAGGAAACAGTTGACAAGGACCTTGGTGATACACTTTCAAATGGTTGACATCAGGGAGATTTTGCTGTAATTAGCACAGTCTGACATGTTCTCTTTTTCAGAAAGCACTCACAACTGTGGCATCAGTGAGCTCTCCAGGGACGCTCTCCTCCTTCCAGATAAAGTATTGGGAGCTCAGTGCCTATCCACTTCAATGCCTCAGGGAGAATGCCAATTGTACCTGCAGACTCATTCTTAAGTTGGAGGACAGCTTTCCCTGTTCCATCAAAGATTGGGGATTGCTGAGCTCCATGCATGCAATATGCTGTGGGATACAGTTCAACATTTTACACGTGCACAGTATTTTACACTGACCTAAGCCTTCTTAGAGACAGCTCCTCAAGTGTAACAGAACCTATGACACACCTAACAGTAAGGACACTCTACCTGGACCAGATTAACAGTGACAATGTAGGATATTATGTTAATGTGGTTCCCTGGCTGACTCTGTACCAATCATGACCGTCATTCTGCTCTAAGTCCTGAGCTGTAGGCCCTTTCTTTTTCCTGCAACATTTCCCGAGGCAATTACCGACTCAGTCCACTAACTCCGACTCTGGCTTGGCTAATGTCGGCACGTGCTGGTCTGCTGTCCACCTCTTGCATCTCAGAAAATGTTTACCTTCTTCCACACGTGGTAACGGTGAGAATGCTGCACACCTGCAGTCTCCATCTCACCCTCAGAGATTTCTTCCACACTAGGTGGACCAGGAGAACACACATGTTCAGAAAGCCTTGTTGGATGTTCTGAAGCATTGGGTGTGTATTGCTCCTGGCAATCATGTGATCCTCACATTTGTTCAGTACTGACTGTCAGACCCAAGTATTCTACATCATGGGATCTGTCCTCACCGCGACCATGCCTCTTACCCATGCAGGGCTATTCCCATGGTTTCAACAGCAGATTTAGTCCCATGATGTAAACTCTCTCTCGCACAAAGAGCATTTTTGTGGATGGCATTTTCATTCTAGATGTTGTTTTCCACTCCCCACAAGATCTGCGAAGATGCTATTTAACGTGGTCTGGGATCCTGTGAAGTTGTCAGCTGTTTTCTTAACTTTTCCTCCAATGTTTGGACTGTTATTTCCACCAGACTATCGGACAACAGATGCAGCTGTCGTTACATGCCAATTCCCAATCGACTTTCAGAAATACTCAAATCTCCCTGCTGGCAAATGAATGCCCTTTATCTGTGACCAACATCATTACAATATAGGTCCTACAATGGACAGGCACATTCAATGTGTAACTAATCCAAGGTAATACCTGGCTATTCCAATGAATATAGTGCTCTGCTGGTGACAATTTGGGGAGATGTCAGGGGTGGGTTCTTTACCCAGAGGGGGGGGCATGGAATGCGCTGCCCGTGGGAGTGGTAGAGTCAGAATCATTGGCGACCTTTAAGCGGCAATTGGATAGGTACGTGGATGGGTGCTTAATCTAGGATTGATGTTCGGCACAACATTGTGGGCCAAAGGGCCTGTTCTGTGCTGTATTCTTCTATGTTCTATGTTCTATGTACTAATTTCTGTCCTTGTTAGCACTGTGGGTAATGCCTCACAAAAATGGCTGTATCGGCATCCAATTCTGGTCACAAGACATAACTTCTCGTCAACATCTTCATTTTGGAAATCACAGGATGATCCTGATGGAGTTGACCTGGTATCCGACAGTGACCATTGCTTGTGACAAACACACTTGTTCCCCACATTAATATGCAGTCTTCAAGTGCCGTCTGGTCTCGCCAGGTTCAGAAAGGATTCCATTCTGGTAGTGATCACCCTTTTGTTTTGAACACATCAGTTGTACCCGCAGTGTGATATTGTCAGAGATGACCAGATGGGTGTACAGGAATTTTAAAGGCAGAACGGATTCTTCCTTTGGTCGAACTCACCATGGTGTATCCACCGTAGGGAGTTGGCTGCAGGCATTAACCACTTGATTGCACGTATGCTGTTCCAACTTGTAATTCCATGCACTCAGAATAAAAGCTCACGTCTGAATTCGAACGTGAAGCAAAAAGTGGGATGGTCCTGTCTTCATCGGGAAGCCTCAGTAGAGGTTTGTGGTGCATTACTACATCAAACGTATGTAAATGAATGTATTGGTTGGATGTATTTTCTCACACAAAAGATTATCACCAAACTTTCCTTCTCACTCTGGATTAATTTTCATTTGGCATCAGCCAAAGCCTGGTCAGCATATACTACTGGGCAGTTCTCTCTGCTGACTGTCAGTAAGCCAGCAGTAACTGGATGCCCTGTGGGGAGGCTTCGCATGTCAGCACCACATCTCACTGGGGATTAGTCTGTGCAAACATTTTAAATGCCGATAGCTGCTTTTTCAATTCCTGAAAGGCTACTTCTTGGTGACTCGGCTACTTGCAAAGTTGGCTCTTTCTGAATAGCAAATCTAAGCTGCCAGAATGAATGCTAGCTCATTCCAGAATTTTCCGTAATAATTCACCAAGCCAAGGAAAGTCCAAAGCACTGATACAGATGTGGGAACTGAGGAACCCTTGGATACCCTCATGTTATTGTTGGATGTGCATAGCCCACTGTTGTTGATGCTGACGCTCAATGAGTTCAGTTGGGATGTCTTGGAACCCACATGCTTTTTTACCTTTCTAAGGATTTGGAGAAACATTAAACACATTTTTATTGATCCTCACTGTATTTAGCACATCATTCAGATAAATATCGACCTGCAGTAAACCTTGTAAAATGTTCTCCCTCATTCCCTGGAACTGTTCACCGCCTGATGATACCCTAAAAGACAGGCAGTCAAGTATATTGTTTCCATCCCTCATGGGTATTAATTGGTGCATGTTTGTGGGAATCCTCACTGAATCACAATGGCACATTCACACAGCTCATTTCCAGCCTCATGACAAACAGGTCCCGTGCACTTTTGCATAAAACTCCTCAATGCAATTTACTGGTTATTTATCTGGCTTCAAAAATTATCTCAATATTTCTTTCAAATTGCCACAAATGCGACTCGACCAATAATGGGTATCAACAGTGCTGCTCCTATGGCAAACTACGGTGGTTTGATGATCCCTCAGCTCTTCAGGCTCATGCCTCTACTTTTGTACACAAGGCGAATGCCACTGGTGGTGTGGATCTATTCTGTCAAATGGCCTGCCTCTGCACTGTAGAAGTACTGTCAACCCCTGGGACTCTCGGTTCAACAACAATCTACAGGCCCTGCCACTACCTGCACTTCAACACTTACCAATGTGCAACAATTTGCATTTATCAAAATTAAACTTCACCTGCCAATCCTCACCAACCATGCATCCCATATTCTCACCCAAATCCTTTACATAAATGACAAACAGCATTCAACCCAGCACCGATTCCTGCATTCATCACAGGCTTCCAATCTGATAAACAACCATCACTGTCTGCATCAGACACTCCCAGAACAGGCACAAGACCGTGACATATGCTCTGCTCTTTCAAAAAGAACCTAAAGCGACTAGTTGAACAAAAAAGACACTATTATTCTGTAGAAAGACACAATCAAAACCTGGCTCTGCTGGACTCTGTTCCCACCAATCACTCATGGGCAGGGTCTCCAGGGGGTAACATAAAAACAAACTCAAACATATCATAGAAAACAAAGAATAAATAAACAGCTCTGATGAGAAGTCATCAAGATTCAAAATCTTAGCTTGCTCTCTCTCTCATGGATGTTGTGAGGTAGATTCAGAGCAGTTTTATGGTGAAGACACAGCAAAACTCGACACCAAGTTAAAGGGGGAATGGACGGGTGTTGAGGCCACTTGTTATTACGGTGATTTGCACGTTGTTGTGGATCAGGTGACATATGGTTACAAACTTCATGCTGCATCGAAAGTGGAGAGGAAAGCTGTACGTACAAGTGCTTTCTGATTGATGGTGTCAAAGGCCTTTGTAAGGTTGAAGAAGGCCCTACACAGTCATGCTTAACGTGCCCATCTGAGTCCGAAAGTCACACTGAAACTGCAGAGGGAGTTCATCAGCCATAAGGAAGAGACAGTTGAAAAGTACCTTGGTGATGAATTGTCCAGTGGTCAACATCAGGGACATTGCCCTGAACGTACCACAGTCTGACATATTCCATTATTTGAAAATACTCCTGACTTTGGCATCTGGGAGTTCTCCTGGGATGCTCTCCTCCTTCCAGAGAAGGCAGACAAGGATATTCAGCTACACTGGAAGCTCGGTGCCTCTGCAGTTCTAGGCTTGAGGGGGAATACCATTTGCAACTGCAGCCCTGTTTGCGACCTGGAGGACCACTTTCTCTATTTGATCCAAGGCTGAGATATTGCTGAACTTCATGCATGTAACATGCTGTGGCATGCACTCCAAAATTCTCCATGGGCAAAGTACATGACACTGACCTAGCCTTCATAGAGACAGCTCCTCAAGTGAGCAGATCGCCGACACATCTGCCAGTCAGGTCTCCCTGATTAGACCAGGTGAACAGCCCCAACCTGGAAATATATATTCAATGAGGTTGACTCATTGACTGTGTCCCAGTCATTACTTCCATCCCCATCTAATTCCTGGGACAAAGGCCCATTCTCTTTCTTGCAACATATCATGAATCATTTTCCCACGAGATCCACTTCTTCGGACTCGGGGCTGCATTCCGCCGCCTTGGGCTGGACTGTGGCCCACTTCTTGCATCTCAGAAGAAATGTATCTTCTTCTACAGGTGGTCATAGTGTCAATGCTGCAACACCTGCCATGTCCATCTCACTCTCAGAGGATTCTTCCACACTGAGTGGAGGAGGGGGAGAACCCACAGGTTCGGACAGCCTTGCTGAATGTTGTGAGGGGCTGGGTATGTTGTGCTCCTGACCATGCTTTCAGGTTGCAGCAATCATGTGATCCTCAAAATTGTTCAGGACATCTAGTGTGACATAAGCATTGTACATCTTGTGACCTGACTTCACTTTGAACACATTCAGGGCCATTCCCACCGATTCAACAGCACATTTTGTGCCATGAAATAAACTGCCTCACCCACAAAGAGGGGTTTTGTGACTGGCATTGGCCTTCCTGATGGCGTGTCACTCTCCCCACAACATCCGAGAAGATCCAATTTAACTTGGAGGCTTCTTCACATTAGCAATTCTGGTGGCGTTGTCACTGCAGTTGTGTGAGCAGTGTTTCTATAATCAAAGAGAAAGTGGGACATTTTGACATCTAGTGAAGTTGTTGGCTGTTTACTTAACTTTGCCCTCAATGTTTGGACTGTACTTTCCACCATACAATCAGACAACACATGCTATTGTCACTACATGCGAATGCCATTCAATTTTATGTAATACACTAAACTACCTGCTGGCAAATGAATACCCTTTATCTGTGACCGACATCCTTAAAGTACAGATCCCACAGAATGGACTGTCACATTCGACGTGTAACTGAGCTAAGGTTTTACCTGGTCAGTGCCATGAAAATGATGCACTGCTGGTGACAATTTCTGTCCTTCTTGGCATTGTGGATACTGTCCCACCAACATGGCTGCATCGGCATCCAATTCTGGCTATCAGACATAACCTCTCACCAACATCTTCATTTTGGAAATCATAGAGTGAGTCTGGTGGAGTTTAGCTGGTATCTGACAATGACCTTTGTCTGTAACAAACACGTTTGCTTCCCACATAAGCGTGCCATCTTCAACAGTCATCTGGTCTTGCCAGCTCCAGAAAGATTTCCATCCTGGTTGTGATGATTGTCATCAGTTTCGAACACCACCAGTGGTTCTTGTTTCGCTAGGACAGGAAATTCTTGTATCTACAGTGTGATATTGTCAGAGATGATCAGAAAGGATGCAGAACAGTTAAAACTAAAATGAACTCTTCCTTTGGTGGCACGCGCCATGGTGACTTCAGGCATTAACCAGGTGACTGCAGATATGGTGTTCCAAATTGTAATTCCATGCACTCAGAATAAGAGCTCACTTCTGAACTTAACCTGAAGCTGCAGATGGGATAACCCTGCCTTCTTTAGGTCGCTCTACAGGGTTTTGTGATGCATTACTACATCAAAGATATGTGTAGGAACCTATTGGCTGAACTTTCTCACACAAAAGGTTACTGCCAAACATTCCATCTCCATCTGGATGCATTTTCATTCAGCATCAGCCAATCTCCGGGAAGCACATACTAATCAGTCAGTCCTCTGTGTCGGTGAGCCAGCAGTAACTGGATCCCAGATGGTGACGCTATGTACGTCAGTGCCACATCTGACTGGAGACCATTCTCTGCCAAGGCATTAAATGATGATAGCTGCTTTTTCAATTCCCATAAGGGTTCTTCTTGGCGATGTGAGTATTTGCAAAGCAGGCCCTTCTCAATAGCAAATCTCAGCTGCCAAAATGGAGGCCAGGTGATGACACAATTTTCTCCGTAATAATTCACCAACCCAACGAAAGACTGGAGCTCCAATGCAGACGGAGGAGCCGATGAACCCTTGGTTGCCCTTGCTTTATCTTTCAATTTGTCTTATCCACTTGTCCATGCAGTAGCTCAATTACGTCATTTGTCAACCCTCGGGCTCTCTGTTTGACAACACTCTACAGGCTGTTCCAACTGTGGTCTTGGCTTGTTCCTCATACCAAAATGCACCATTTTGCATGTATCAACATTATACTCCGCCTAACACTCCTTACAAACCATGAGCCCTATTTTCTCAAACAAATCCTTTACATAAATGACAAATGGCATTGGACACATCACCAATTCATATATTCATCACAAGCCTCCAGTCTGATAACCAACACCCAGTCTGTGCAACACATTCGCCCGAATAGGCATAGTACTCTACACTTCCAAAACAGAAACACAAGCTGCTCTCACTTTGTAAAACAAAAAAAACACACTTTTCCTTGAGGGAAAAACAGAAGGAAATAAACAATTAAAAATTGGCTCTCCTTGTGTCCACCAACCACTCCTGGGCATGGGTCACACAGTGTCAAAATAAAATAAAGTCAAGATTGTCAAATAAAACAAACAACAAATGAACAGCTCAAATGTGCGGTCATCTTAAGACAAAATCTTAGCTTGCTCTCTCTCATGGATTTTGTCTGACCCGCTGTAATCTCCAGCATTTGTTCATTTCAACAAAAATTATGTTAAAAATCACCTCTCTCTGCTCTGTCAATATTGAACATTCCTAAGGAGTGTATCTGGGAATGGTTAAAAATCCAGAGGACGGACACAAAGCTCATTTCAACTGAAAACAATGTACTGCTCACACTGACTGCCATCAAGGGTTTCTGGTTAGTGACATTGCAGGACTTCAATACAAGCCCCCTTGGTCTAAAAGTGGGCAGCTTATCTGAGGTGAGGTCCTGCAGTGAGGTAGATTCAGAGCTGTTTTGTGGTGATGACATCACCCTACTCGACACCGGTTCAGAGGCAGAATGGGTCAGTGTTGAAACCATTTGTCTTTAAAATGACTCACACATCGTTCTGGACCAGATGAGGGATGGTGACAAGTTTCATGATGCAACTAAAGCAGAGAAGAACGTTCCACATATGCTTCCTGTTTGATGGGGTCAAAGGACTTTGAAAGTTCTAAGAGCGTCATATATAACAGTAAAAATCATGTCCTTTGTTCTAGTCTGGGGCTGAAGAACACAGAAATTATGGGATGGGTTCCTAAGGCACAGGCAGGAGACAGATGACAAGGACCTTGGTGATACGTCTTCCAATGGTCAACATCAGGGAGATTTTGCTGTAGTTAGCACAGTCTCACACGTTCTCTTGTGAAAACACTCACAACCGTGGCATCTGGGAGCAGGGATGCTCTCCTCCTTCCAGGTAAGGCAGACAAGGGCATGCAGCTGCATTGGGAGCTCAGTGCCCATCTACCTCAATGCCTCAGGGGGAATCCCTATTGCACTGTAGCCACATAAAAAGAAACTCAAGTCAATCAAAGAACACAAACAATAAATGAACAGCTCTGATGAGGAGTCATCTAGACTCTATATCCTAGCTTGTTCTCTCTCATGGATGTTGTCTGACCTGCAGTAATATCCAGCATTTGGTTTTTTTCAAAGAATAAACCCTCTCTGTTGTGTCGCTATTGAACACTCCTGGGAAAAGAACAACAATGGGTTGCAATCCAGAGAAAGTACACCTGCTCATTTCAACTGAAAATAATTTATCACTCACACTGAACCCCATCAAGTGTTTTTGGGACAACAACAGTGCAGGACTAAAACAAAAGCCCCCTTGGAGTAAATGTGGGCAGCTTGTCGGTGGAGTGGTCCTGCAGCAACTTAGGTTCAGGAGTGTTGTGGTGATGACACAGCCCTGCTCACCACCAGTTCAAAGGGGCAAAGGGCAGGTGTTGAAGCCATTTGTCATAATGATGACATCTGTCATTGTGGACCAGGAGAAGGGTGGTGACAAATTTCATGCTGTAACTAAAGTGGGGAAGAACACTTCAAAAATGCTTCCTGATTGATGGTGTCAAATGCCTTTGTAAGGTCGAAGAACACGATATGCAGCAGTGACAATCATGTCCAGTGTGCTCCTCTGTGACAGAAAGCCATATTGAGTCTCCAGGAGGAGTTCCTCAGGGACTAGGATGAGAGAGTTGAACAGGACCTTGGCGATGAGTTTTCCAATGCTCAACATTGAGGATATTCCCCTGGAGTTATCACAGTCTGACGTGTTCCGTGTTTTGATAACACTCACAACTATGGCATTTGGGAACTCTCCTGGGATGTTCTCCTCCTTCCAGGTAAGGCAGACAAGGGCATGCAGCTACACGGGGAGCTCAGTATCTCCGCACTCAGGGGGAGTACCACTTGCACCCACAGCCTTGTTCTGAAGATGGAGGACAGTCTGTGTCTCGTCTAAGGCTTGGTTACTGCGGAGCTCCTTGCATGCAACATGCTGCGGGATGCATGTCAACAATTTACACGTGCACAGGACATGACACTGACCTAGCCTTCACACAGATGTCTCCTCAGGTGAGCAGAACCCTGACACACCTGCCAGTCAGGTCTCCCTGCTTGGACCAGGGGAAGAGCCCCAACCAGGGGAATTATATTTACTGAGGTTCACTGGGTGACTACATTACAATCACTACCTCCATCCTTCTCTAAGCTTTGGGACATGGGCCCATTCTCTTTCCTGTTACATATCCTGAGTTATTTTCCCACTCTGTCCACTTTCTCAGACTCTGGCTTGACCAATGGTGCCATGTGCTTTACTGTGACCCACTTCTTGCTTCTCAGAAAAGATTTATCTTCTTCTGCTGGTGGATAACGGTGTCAAGGCTGAGACATCTGCCATCTGTCCATCTTGCCATCAGAAGTTTCTTCCACACTGGGCAGACTGGGAGAACCCACAGACAGCCGTGCCAGATGTTTTGAGGGGCTGGGTATGTTTTGAGACTTGAGAATTTGCAGCTGTCATGTTATCTGCACGTTTGTTCAGGACATAGAACAGACACCATTAGAGCGCAGCACAGGTCCTTCAACCCTCGATGATGCGATGACTTGTGGAACCAATCTGAAGCCCATCTATCCTGCACAATTTCATTTTCATCCATAGTTTATCCAATGACCATTTAAATTCCCATACATTTGGTGAGTCTACAACAACTGCAGGCAGGGCATTCTACACCCATACAACTCTCTGAGTAAAGAAACTACCTCTGACAACTGTCCTGTATCAATCACTCCTCGATTTAAAGCTGTGTCCCTTCATGCGAGCAATCACCATTCGTTGAAAAAGGATCTCACTCTCCACCCTGAATCCTCTGATTACCTCAGATATTTCAATTAAGTCACCTCTCAACCTTCTTCTCTCTAATGAAAACAGCCTCAAGTTCCTCAGCCTTTCTTCAAAAGAACTTCCCTTCATACCAGACAACATCCTAATAAATCGCCTCTGAACCCTTTCCAAACAATCTGCATCCTTCCTATCATGCAGTGACCAGAAAAGCACACAATACTCGAAGTGTGGCCACACCAGAGTTTTCTACAGCTGCAACATGGCCTCATGGCTCAGAAACTCAATACCTCTACCAAGAAAAGCTAACATCGTATGCTTTCTTGACAGACCTACCAAGCTGGGTGGGAAATTTCAGGGATCGATGTACTTGGCCACCAAGACATTCTCCGAGTAAAAAATGAGGTCTGCAGATGCTGGAGATCACAGCTGCAAATGTGTTGCTGGTCAAAACACAGCAGGCCAGGCAGTATCTCAGGAATAGAGAATAACCTGGCCTGCTGTGCTTTGACCAGCAACACATTTGCACCAAGACATTCTGCCAACCCCTAGGTCTCTTTGTTTGACAACACTTCACAAGCCCTACTATGAACTGTGTAAGTCTTGTCTTGTCCCTCTAACCAAAGTGCAACATATTGCATTTATTAAAATTAAACTTGATCTGCCATTCCTCACAAACCATGCATCCTATATTCTCATTGAAATCTTTTACATAAATGAAAAATGGCATTGGACCCAGCATCCATTCCTGAATTCACCACAGGCCTCCAGCCTGAAAAACATCCCTCACTGCCTGCAACAGACATTCCCAAGATCAGGCACCACACTGCGGCATACACTCTGCTCTTAAAACTGAAACTAAACCTGCTTTCAATTTCTAAAACAAAAAAAAACATACTATTCCTTTGGGCAAAGTCAGAAGGAAATAAACAATCTCAAACTGGCTCTCCCTGGGCTCAGTCCCCACCAAGCACTCGTGGGCAGGGGCCACAAGGGGCCAATATAAAACTAACCTCAAGCAAATCACAGAAAGCAAACAATAAATGAGCAGCTCTGATGAGGAGACATCTTGACACTAAAACTTAGCTTGCTCTCTCTCATGGATGCTGTCTGACCCACTGTGATCTCCAGCATTTGCTCTTTTCAATGAAATAAAAAATGCTCTCTGCTTTGTTGCTATGGAACACTCCTGGGAAACGAACAATACTTGTTAAAACCCAGAAGTCCTATAACTGCTCACAGGTTAGATTACTTACAGTGTGGAAACAGGCCCTTCGGCCTAACAAGCCCACACCGACCCTCCAAAGAACAACCCACCCTTATCCATTCCTCGACATTTATCCCCTCAACAAATATGACTGGCAATTTAGAATGGCCAATTCACCTAACCTGCAAATTTTTGGACTGTGGGAGGGAACTGGAACACACAGAGGAAACCCATGCAGGCAGAATGTGCAAACTCCACACAGACAGTTGCCTCAGGCAGGAATGAACCCAGGTCTCTGGCGCTGTGAGGCAGCATTGCTAACCACTGTGCCACTGTGCCACCCACTTCAAAGAAAAGTATCTAAACCCTCATACTAAAGTCCAACAAGAGCTTCTGGGACAGCGAAAATGCAAGACTACAATAAAAGCCCCCTGGGCTCAAACTGGGCAGATTGTCGGCAATGACACCCTGCAGCGAGGTCGATTCAGAACAGTGTTGAGTTGATGACACAGCCCTGCTCAACTGGGGAGGTGTTGGAGCCGTTTGTCATTATGATTACTTACATACATTTGCGGAAGTGTTGAAGGATGGTTACAAACTTCAAGCTGCAACTAAGCGGAGAAGAATGTTCCACAAATGCTTCCCAACTGATGATGTCAAAGGCCTTTATTAGGTTCAAGAGCGACATATACAGCAGTGAAAACCATGGCCATTGTGCTTAACTATGGTTAATAGACGCTGAGACTCTGGGAGGAGTTCCTCAGCCACAGGGAAGAGACAGTTGGTGATGAGTTTCCAGTGGTCAACATCAGGGATGTTCCCCTGTGGTTACAACAGTCTGACATGTTACCATTTTTGAAAGCACTAATGACTTTGTCACCTGGGAGCTCTCCTGGGGTGCCCTCCTCCTTCCAGATCATTCAGGCAAGGGAATTCAACTGCACTGGGAGCTCAATACCTCACACATCAATACCTCACGGGAAGAGCCATTTGCAGCTGTCGTCTTCTTCATCTGGTGGATGGCCATCTCTGTTCCATCCAAGGCATGGTAAAGCTGAGCTCCTTGCATGTAATACGCTGGGCAAAGCAAATCAACAATGTTCACATGCACACTGCGTGATACTTCAGCGAGACTTTACAGAGCTGGAAACTCAAGTGAGCAGAACTCCTAACACATCTGTCTGCCTGGACTGCCTGATTGGGGCAGTTAACCTGGTCCAATCTGGGAAATCATATTCAGTGAGGCCCACCACACTGACCTCATTTCAATCACTACCTTTCTCCCCATCGCAGTCCTGAGAAAAAGGCCCATTCTGTTTGCTGTTGCCTCTCCTGGGGCATGCTCACACCTGATTTGGTTCCACAGATAATAGCGCAGATACTGCTGGCATGTACTAGACTGTGGCCTACCTCTTACCCATTGAGCATCTCAGCAGGAATTCATCTTTTTCTGCTGGTGGTAATGGCATCAAGGCTGCGACATCTGCCATGTCCATCTTGCCCTCTTGGACACTGGGAGGACAGGGAGAACCCACAGTTTCTGGCAGCCTGTTGGATGTTCCGAGTGGCTGGGTATGTTTTCTTCCTGCCCCACTTTTGATGTTATAGCTACCAGTTGACACAAATACTGAATCAGGATCACCTATCTGCCTTGAGAAGCGTACATCATTCGACCATGCCTCTTACGCATGCGTGGTAATTCCAATTGTTGGAACAGCAAATTTTGTCTCCTGGACTAAACTGCCTCTCTCGTATAGAAATGTCTTCCAGCCAGCATTGGTGTTCATGACACCTTTTCACACACTCCACAAGGTGGAAGAACATCAGATTTAATCTGGAGTGGAGTCTTCTCTGCATTACCAGTTCTTCTGTTCCTGTATTTGTGAGTGTTGGTTCTATAATCAATCACAAATTGGGACACTTGGGTATTGACTAAAGTTGCAGGCTGTATCTTTAAACTTTCTTTCAATGTTTGGACTGCTCTTTCCCCCAGACTATCAGACAACAGATGCAGCTGTCCTTACATGCTGAATATCATTCCACTTTAGGAAAGACACAAGGCTCCCTCCTGCTCAATGATTCCCTGCTAGCTGGGACCAACATGTCCAGTTTCTGTGTATTGTAAAAGATCCTCACAACTTTTCAATTGTCATCCCCACATTTGACAAATGCACAACATGCACATCCAACCACATTGTGTGTACACAATGATTAAATGGATAACCACCATGAAAGCACTGGCACAGTTGACGTGTAACTGAGTCCAGGTGTTACCTGACCAGTTCTATGGATGTGGTGCAGCTGCTGGTGGCAATCTTTGTCTTTGTTGGTACTCTAGCCATTGACCCACAAACATGGCTGCATCGGCATCTGATCCCGGCCACCAGACAAAACATCTTGTCAACACCTTCATTTTGGAAACCACAGGATGACCCTGGTGGAGTGCAGCCAGTATCTTGGGACAAACAGACTTGCTCCCCGTATTACTATGCCATCCTCAATGGACATCTAGTCTTGCCAAGTCCAGAAAGGATTCAATTCTGGTTGTAATGCCCCTTTCATTTCCAACACCACCAGCTGTTTGTGATTCACCAGGAAGGGATCTTTCTGTGTCCACAGTCTGATATGGTCAGAGATTATGGGAAGCGTATCTGCAATGTTTAAAAACAGAACAGATTTTTCACTGCTGGCACCCACCATCATGTATCTACCAGAGGGAGTGTACCCACCATGGTGTGCCCACCATTGGGAGTGTACCCACCATGGTGTACCCACCATTCGGAGTGTACCCACCATGGTGTACCCACCAATGGGAGTAGGCTTCATGCAACTGCATTTAACACATAATTGCTCACACAGGTTTCTGAGGGTTTAGGCACTCAGCATGACAGCCCATGAATCTGACCCGAAGCTTGAGGTGTGATGGCCCTGACATCATCAGGTCTCCCTGGCAACGGTTTATGGTCCATTTATATTTCAAATTGATGTCCTAAAAGGTAGTGGTGGAACTTTCTCACACAAAGGATTACCACCAAACCTTTCTTCTCTATCTGGACATGTCTTCATTTGACATTAGTCAAAGTTTGAGAAAAATATACCATATCTGCCAAGCCATCAATGAGCCAGCAGTTACCTCAAACTGTATTGGGAGGCATCACATGTCAGCACTACCGCTCACTATTGTGTGCCAACACCATCTACAATACCTGCTTTTTCACTTCCCTAAAGATTACTTTTGGGCGATGGGATCATTTGCAATGCTGATCATTTCGGAATAGCAAATCCAAGCTGCCAAGATGGAGGCCAGGACATTACAGAAGCATCCATAATATTTCACCAAACCAAGGTAAGATCGAATCTCTGGTGGGAGGCAGGGCACACTTGATTGACCTCACTTAATTTTCCAATGTGTTTAACCTGGTCTTGATGATGCTATTGCTCAAGGAGGTCACTTGGAATGCCTTGGAAAACACATTTTTCCTTCTAAGACCCTGGAGAACCATTTAATTGCTGTGCACAATCTCTCAAAATCCTCTTCTCAGTTATTCGTACATCATTCATAACGACCGTATCCTGGAGTACACCTTGTGAAATGTTCTCCATTTTTCACTGGACAATTTCACAGGCTGATGATATCCCAACACAAAAAGCAGTATCGGATATTGGTAATTGTAGCATATTTATGGGAATCTTCATCAAATCACAATGGCAGGTTTGCACGGCTCATATCCAGCTTCATGAAGGACAAAGCCTATAAAGTTTTACATGTAAGTCCTCAATGTGATGGATCGGTTATTTGTCTGGCTTCAAAATACAGATCACTGTTTCATCAAAATCTCCACAAAGGCAAACTGACCCACAATGGGTACGACCATTACAGTGGATACAGTAAATATAGTGGTTTTATTATTGCTTCACTTTCCAGTCTCATGAATGCTGCCTCTACATTTGCACGCACATCAAGTGGTACTGGTCGTGTGGACTCGACAGGCCAAATGGCCGGCTTCCGCATTTTAGAGGTTCTATCAAACCTAAGGTTTCTCTTCGGCAATTCTCCAGAGGCCTTACCATTAACTGTGAAAGTCTTGCTTTGTCCATCTAAGCAAAATGGAACATGTCACATTTATCAAAACTAAACTCCATCAGCCAGTCCTCGGCCATTGGCCCACTTGATCAGGATACATTTGGAATCTTTGATCACCTACTTCACTGTCCACTATACGGCAAGCTTGGTGACATCTGCAAAATCACTAAGCATAGAGTTGCAGAGATGTATAATAAGCAAACAGACCCTTCAGTCCAACTCAATATGCCAACCACATATTCTAAATTTATCCAGTCCCATTCGCCAGCACTTGGCTCATGTCCATCAAAACTCTTGCTATTCGTATTTCCATCCAGATGCCTTTTAAATATTGGAGTTGTCCAGCCTCCACCACATTCTTTGGCAGCTCGTTTCATACATGCAACTTATGTTTCCTATATTCTCAATACTAATCCATTTACATGAATGACAAATGGCAATGGACCCAGCACCAATTCTTTTATTCATCACAGGTCTCCAGTTTGATCAACAATCCTCCACTCTTCTAAAACCAAAGATGTAAAAGGAAAGAAACCAAGAACACCTGACATTTCCTGCATCAGATAATCCCAAGACAGGCACAGCACCGGGTGAAACACTCTGCTCTTTCAAGACTAGGTGGGACCCAGTGTTGGAGTGGGATCGACAAAGTTAAAAATCGCTCATCATGTTCATTTAGAAGAACTACCAGCAGTGTTAAAAAAAATCGAATTTCCAAACAAACATTTGGGTGATCCTGGTGATTTTTTTTAACTCTGCTATTTCAAAACAAGAATTAAAGCAACTATCAGTGTATCAACCAAAAATGACGACACTATGACTCTGGGGAACGGCAAAATAAAAATATACACACAAAAATTGGCTCACCCTTCCCTCCACACTTCAAGCTCACTGCCTTTATTCCTGTTGAAGGGCTTTTGCCCGAAACGTCAATTTCGCTGCACTTTGGATGCTGCCTGAACTGCTGTGCTCTTCCAGCACCACTCATCCAGAATCACCCTTGACAATGTCTGCAATAACCAGTTTTAGGTAGTGGCCAAAGGGGGCCAAAATAAAAATAAACTCAAGCAAATATAAGAAAACAAACGATAAATGAACAGCTCTGATGAGGAGTCAGCTAGATTCAAAGTCTTAGCTTGCTCTCTCTCTCATGGATGCTGTCTGACCTGTTGTGACCTCCAGCATTTGTTCTTTTCAACTGAATAAATGAATCCTCTCTGCGCTGTCATGATTGAACACTCCATGGAAAGGAACAATGATGCATAAAATCAAGAGGAAGTACAGTTGTACATAACTTACAGCTCACACTGATCCCCATCAAGAGCTTCTGGGAAAGCAACAATGCAGGACTACAATTAAAGTCCTATTGGGGCAAAAGTTGTCAGCTTGTAGGCATTGAGATCTGCAGCAACACAGATTCAGAACAGTGTTCAGGTGATGACTTGACCTTGCTCGACACTGGTTCAGAGGGGGAAATGGGCAGGTGGTGACCCTGTTTGCCATTATAATGATTTACACTTTGTTGTGGATCAGGCCAAAGACCACGACTAACTTCATGTTGCAACTAAATTAGAGAAGAACACTTTACAAATGCTTCTCAATTGACTGTGTCAAAGGCCTTTGTAAGATCCATGAGGGTCCAAGACATCAGTGAAAACCATGTCCATTGTAACTTTCTGGGGCCAAAGCCACACTGAGACTCTGGAAGGAGTTCCTCAACCGTAGAGAGGAGCCACTTGAAAAGGACCTTGGCGATGAGTTTTCCAATGGTCGACATCAGGGATTTGACCTTGCAGTTACCACAGTTTGACATGTTCCCTTTGTTGACAATGCTAACGTTGGCATGTGGGAGCCCTCCCGGGATGCTCTCCACCTTTTAGATAGGGCACACAAGGACATGCAGCTACACTGGGAGCTCAGTGCCTCCACACTTCAATGCTTCAGGGGGAATACCATTTGCACCTGCAGCCTTGTTCTTGAGCTGGAGGTCTGCCTTTTCACCAAGGCTAGGCAATAACTGAATTCCCTGAGTGTAATATGCCGCTGGATGCAATTCAAGAATTTCCACATGCTCAGCACTGACCTGGCTTTCAATAGAGACGGCTCATCGAGTGAACAGGACGCCTGACATATCTGCCAATCAGGACTCCCTAATTGGACAAGGTGACCAGCCATAACCATTTTCCCACTAGGTCAACTTCCTCAGATTCTGGCTTGGTTACTGACACCATGTGCTGGACTGTCAACCAGCAGAAATTTATCTTCTTCTGCAGTTGGTAATGGCATCAAGGCTGTCACACCTGCCTTGAGGTTTCTTCTACACTGGGAGAATGAGGAGAACCAACAGGTTTTAGATTAGATTACTTACAGTGTGGAAACAGGCCCTTCGGCCCAACAAGTCCACACCGACCCGCCGAAGCGCAACCCACCCATACCCCTACATATACCCCTTACCTAACACTACAGGCAATTTAGCACGGCCAATTCACCTGACCCGCACATCTTTGGACTGTGGGAGGAAACCGGAGCACCCGGAGGAAACCCACGCAGACACAGGGAGAACGTGCAAACTCCACACAGTCAGTCGCCTGAGGCGGGAATTGAACCCAGGTCCCTGGTGCTGTGAGGCAGCAGTGCTAACCACTGTGCCACCGTGCCGCCATCAAGGTGTGGACATCCTTGCCATCTGAGGAGCTAGTTATGCCATGCTCTTGGTCACTTGCGGGTTACAGCTATCATGTGATCCTCACAATTGTTCAGGAACACTTCTCCGACATCATGTCCTTTACTTCGACCATGCCTGTTCCCCATGCATGCCATTCCAATGGTTTAAACAGCACATTTTGTCCAATGTAGTAAAGTGCCTCAAGAGCAAAATGGAGTTTTGTGGTCAGCATTGAAGTTCCTGATGCCATTTAACATTCACATTCATATTCACATTCCAATCCATGACAGAAATGAAAACTGGCATTACACCCAGTACCAGTCCCTGCATTTGTCACAGGCCTCCACTCTTTTAAAACCAAAGATGTAAATGGAAAAATAAAACCAAGATGTCCTGATACTGCCTGCATCAGACATTCCTGAATCAGACACATCACCAGGAAAAATGGTGCACTCATTCAAAACTGAAATTAAACTGCTTTCACTTTGCTTACTTCTTTCTAGCTTTCCCCAGAGCAATTGTGTCTTTTTTGTTTAACAGGCTAAAACTGGCTTTCCCTGCCCCACCGACCACTTGTGAGCAGGAGCTACTGGGGGCCAAAATAAATATATACTCAAGCAAATTAGACAACACACGAACAGCTCTGATGAGGACTCATTTGGTCTTGAAATACTAGCTGCCCTCTCTCGTGGATACTCTCTGACCTGCTGTGATCTCCAGCATTTGTTCTTTTCAACCAAATAAAAAACTAAACAACTAAATGTTATTTTCAATAAAAGAAATCTCTGCTCTGTTGCAATTGAAAACTCCTGGGATATGAACAATAATGGTTTAAATTCAGAGAAAGCATACCTGTACATTTCAACTAAAAATAACATATCACTCACAACGATCCCTACCAAAAACATCTGGGACAGCAATGGTTCAGGACTACAATTAAAGCCCCCTTGGATCAAAAGTGGGCAGCTTGCCGGCAGTGAAGTCTGACAGTGAGGTAGATTCGGAAGTGTTGCAGTGATGACATAGCCCTGTTCGACACCGTTTGAGAGGGTGAATGGGTAGGTGTTGAGGCTGTTTGTCATTTTGATGAATTACATATCATTGTGGAGCAGGCTGATCATGGTACAAGTAAAGCAAAGAAGAACGTTCTAGAAGTACTTCCCGATTGATGATGTTAAAGGCCTTTTTAAAGTTCCCAGAGGGCCATATACAGCAGTGAAAATCATGTTCAATGGATCACTCTCTGGCTGAAAGCCAGACTGAGATCCTGAAAGGACTTCCTCAGTCACGGGGAGGAGAAAGTTGAAAAGGACTTTGGTGATACATTTCCAATGATTGACATCAGGGATATTCCTCTGTAGTTACCACAGTCTGACATGTTCATCTTTTCATAGAATACTTACAACTTCGGCATATTGGAGCTCTTCTGGGAAGCTCTCCTCCTTCCAGATAAGGCAGACAAGGGCATGCAGCTACATTGGGATCTCAGTACCTCTACACTTCAATGCCTCAGTGGGAATGCCATTTGCACCTGCAGCCTGTTTCTTAAGTTGGAGGACAGACTTATCTGTTTCATCCAAGATTAGGTATTGCTGATCTCCTGGTGTATAATTTGCTGTGGGATGCAATTCAAAGAATTTCCATGTGCACAGTACATGATTCTGACCTAGCTTTCATAAAGATGGCCCAAGAGAGCAGAACCCCTGACACACCTGCCAGACAGGACTCCCTGACTGGATCAGGTTACCAGGCACATCTTGAGAAGTTATATTCAATGAGATTCACCGGAGTGGACAGGAACTTGATACCATATGTGGAAGCTTTGCATGTCAGCACCACAGCTCACTGGGGATTATTCTGTGCTGAAACATTAAATGACGAGAGCTGCTTGTTCAATTCCCAAAAGGCTACTTCTGGGCAATGTGACTATTTGCAAAGCTGACCCATTCAGTTTCAGACAAACTCTGGGAAGCACATACTATCAGGCAGTCCTCTCTGTCAGTGAGCAGCAGTAACCGGATACCATATGGTGAGGCTTCACACGTCAGCGGCACATCTCACTGGAGATCATTCTGTGCCAAGACATTAAATGATGATCGCTGCTTTTTCAATTCCTGTAAGGGTTCTTCTTGGTGACGTGAGTATTTGCAAAGTTGGCCCTTTCTGAATACCAAATCTCAGCTGCCAAAATGGAGGCCAGGTAATTACACAATTTTCTGTCATATTTCACCAACCCAAGGAAAGACTAGAAGCTCCGATGCAGACGTGGGAGCTGATGACCCCTTGGTTGCCCTTGCTTATCTTTCAATGTGTGCTACCCACTTGTCCATGTTGTAGCTTAATTATGTCACTTGGGGTGCCTTGGAACACATTTGTTTTCCTCCTAAAGTCTTGGATAAACATTAAATGATCTTTATTGAACTTCCCAGTGATTAGCAAATATTCAGATAAATAGGGACCATGAGTAGATCTTGTAAACTGTTCTCCACCATTCACTGGAACGATTCACTGGAATGATATCCCAAAACAAAGGCATTCAAGTACAGTGGTTACACCCCTTATGGGTATCAACTGTAGCATATTTATGGGAATCCTCACTGAAGGACAATGCCATGTTCGTATGGTTCATATTCAGCTAGTAAAGGACAGGGCATCTGTGGTTTTCCAGACAAGTCCTCAATGTGTTGGATTGGTTATATTCCTGGCTTCAAAAATTCACTTATTGATTCTTTTAAACCTCCACATCGGCAAATTGACACATAATGGGATAAAATTGCCCTGCACATAGGGTACACTGCAGTGGTTTGATCATCGCTTAGCTTTCCAAGCTCTTGATTTGTGGCTCTACTTTTGCACGTTAGCGAAATGGGACTGATAGTGTGCGCCTGTCGTGCCAAATGGCCCACTTCTGCACTGTAGAGGTTCTGTCAGCTCCTAGGACTCTCTGTTCGACAACACTCCACAGGCCGTTCCAAAAGTAGTCTTGGCTTCATCTTCTTACCAAAATGCAACATTTTGCATGTATCAAAATTATACTCTACCTGCCACTTCTCACAAACCATGCACCATATATCATCATGCAAATCCTTCACATATATGACAAATGGCATTGGACACATCACCGATTCCTGTATTTATCACAAGCCTCCAGTCTGAAAAACAACACCCATTATGTGCAACAGATTCTGTCCAAATACGCATCGTACCAGCACATACACTCTGCTCTTCCAAATCAGAAACAAAAGCTGCTTTCACTTTGTAAAACAAAAAAAAAGACACTGCTCCTCTAGGGAAAGACAGAAGGAAATAAACAACCAAAAATTGGCTCTCGCTGTGCCAACCAACCACTCGTGGGCATGGGTCATACAGCACCAAAATAAAAATAAAGTCAAGGTCATCAAATAAAACAAACAACAAAAGAACAACTCGGATGCGGGGTCTTCTCGTCACAAAATCTTAGTTTGCTCTCCCTCATGGATTATGTCTGACCCACTGTGATCTCCAGCATTTATTCATTTCAATGATTTTTTTTTAAAAATCGGCTCTGCTTTGTTGAGATTGAACACTCCTGAGAAAGGAATCTGGGAATGGTTAAAAATCCAGAAGGATTCCTGTTCATTTCAACCTGAAATAACTGACCGCTCACACTGATCCCCATCAAGGGTTTCTGGGATAGTGACATTGCAGGACTTCAGTACAAGCCCCCTTGGCCTAAAATTGGGCAGCTTATCTGCGGTGAGGCCCTGCAGTGAGGTAGATTCAGAGCGATTTTGTTGTAATGACATAGCCCCGCTCGACACAGGTTCAGAGGCAGAATGGGTCAGTGTTCAAGCTGTTTGTCATTAAGATGACCTACACATCGTTCCAGACCTGGTGAGGGATGGCGATGCACCTCTTGCAACTCAGAAAATGGTTACCTTTCTACAATCAAAGAGAAAGCGGGACAGTTTGGTATCCAGTGAAGTTGTCAGCTGTTTTCTTAACTTTGCCCTCAATATTTGGACTGTTCTTTCCGCCATACAATAGGACAACACATGCAGGGGTCACTACATGCCGAATGTCATTCGATTTTAAGTAATACTCAAAACTACCTGCTGGCAAATGAATGCACTTTATCTGTGACCAACATCATTACACGTACAGATCCCAAACAACAGACTGGCACATTCGATGCGTAACTGAGCTAAGGTTAGACCGAGCAGAGCCATGAATATAGTGCACTGCTGATGACAATTTCTGTCCTTCTTGGCATTGTGGATACTGCCCAAACAACATGGCTGCATCGGCATCCAATTCTGGCCACGAAACATAATGTATTGCCAATGTCTTCATTTTAGAAATAATAGGATGAGCCAGGTAGCATTTAACTGTTATCTGATCATGACCTTTGCTTGTGACAAACACGTTTGCTCCCCATATTAGTATGCCACCTTCAATGGTCATCTGCCCTTGAAAGCTCCAGAAAGAATTCCATCCTGCTTATGATGACCCTTTCGTTTTGAACACCACCAGTGGTTTTTGCTAAGCAAGGACGGGAAATTCTTGTATCTACAGTGTGATATTGTCAGAAATAACTAGAAGGGAAGCAGAAAGTTTGAAACCAAAATGGACTCCTCCTTTGGTGGCACGCGCCATAGTGACTTCAGGCATTAACCAGGTGACTGCAGGTATGGTGTTCCAATTTGTAAATCCATGCACTCAGAATAAGAGCTCACTTCTGAACCTAACCTGGAGCTGCAAGTGGGATAGCCCTGCCTTCTTCAGGAAGCTCTAGCAGGGTTTTGTGGTCCATTACTACATCAAAAACATATTGGTTGAACTTTGTCGCACAAAGGTTACTGCCAAACATTCCATCTCCATCTGGACACATTTTCATTGAGCATCAGCCAAACTCTGGGATGCACATAATATGAGGTGATTCTCTCTGTCGGTTAGCCAGCAGTAACTGGGTACCAAATGGGGAGGCTTCCCATGTCAGTGCCACATCTCACTGGAGATCACTCTGTGTCAAAACATTAAACACGGATAGATGCTTTTTCAATTCTCATAAGAGT
Organism: Hemiscyllium ocellatum; assembly: GCF_020745735.1. NCBI lineage: Eukaryota > Metazoa > Chordata > Chondrichthyes > Orectolobiformes > Hemiscylliidae > Hemiscyllium > Hemiscyllium ocellatum. The sequence continues at coordinate 75,843,880 of NC_083420.1, read as the reverse complement.
TCTTCTTGGCGATACGAGTACTTGCAATGCTGGCCCTTTCTGAATATCACATCCTAGCTGCCAAATAGAGGCCAGGTGATGACAGAATTTTCCATAATAATTCAACAACCCAAGGAAAGACTGAAGCTCCGATGCAGAGATGGGAGCCAAAGGAACCTTGGTTGCCCTTGCTTTATCTTTCAATGTGTGGAAGCCACTCTTGTCCATTCTGTAGCCCAAGAAGGTCACTTAGGCTGCCTTGGAACACATTTGTTTTCATTCCTAAGGTCTTGTTCAGACATTAAATAATATTTATTGATCTTACCAGTGATTAGCAAATCTTCAGATAGATAGGTACCATGGGTAGATCTTGTAAACTGTTCTCCGCCATTCACTAGAACGATTTACCGGCTGATGATATCCCAAAGAAAGGCTGTCAAATACATTAGTTACACCCCTTATGGGTACTGATTGCAGCATATTTAGGGGAATCCTCATTGAAGCACAATACTAAGTTAATATGGCCCATATCCCAGCTTCATAAAGGACAGGGCACCTGCAGTTTTGCAGACATGGCCTCAATGTGATGGATGAGTGACATACCTGGCTTCAAAAGCTAGCTCATCAATTGAAATGTCCACATCGGCAAAGTGACTCATAATGGATTAGAATTGAGCTGCACGTAGGGAACATTGTAGTGGTTTGGTCATTGCTTAGCTTTCCAGGCTCTTGATTCGTGCCTCTACTTTTGCACGTAAGGGAAATGGGACTGATACTGTTGGGCCTGTTGCTTCAAATGGCACTGTAGAGGTTCTGTCAACTCCTAGGCCTCACTATTTGACAACACTCCACAGGCCCTACCAAAAGTGGACCAAAATGCAATGTTTGGCATGTATCAAGATTATACTCGACTGGCCACTCCTCACAAACCATGCACCCTATATTCTCATCCAAATCATTTACAGAAATGACAAATGGCATGGACATACCACCGATTCCTATATTCGTCACAATCCTCCCGTCTGAAAAACAACACCCAACAGACACTCCCCGAATAGGCATAGTACCAGGACATACACTCTGCTCTTCCAAACTGAAACAAACGCCGCTTTCACTTTGTAAAACAAAAAAGACTGTTTTTGTTTCTCTATTCTGTTCTTCCAGGGAAAGACAGAAGGAAATAAACAATCAAACATTGGCACTCCTGGACTCAGTGCCCACCAACCACTCATGGACTTGTTCCACACAGTGCCAAAATAAAAATAAACTCAAGGCAGTCAAAGAAAACAAACAACAAATGAACAGCTCAGATGCAGCGTCATCTCAACTCTAAACCTTAGCTTGCTCTCTCTGACCCGCTGTGATAGAACATAGAACATAGAACATAGAAAAATACAGCACAGTACAGGCCCTTCGGCCCTCGATGTTGCGCCGACCAAAGTCTACCTAACCTACATTAGCCTAATAACCTCCATATGCCTATCCAATGCCCGCTTAAATGACCATAAAGAGGGAGAGTTCACCACTGCTACTGGCAGGGCATTCCATGAACTCACAACCCGCTGAGTAAAGAATCTACCCCTAACATCTGTCCTGTACCTACCACCCCTTAATTTAAAGCTGTGTCCCCTAGTAACAGCTGACTCCATTAACAGAAAAAGGTTCTCAGTGTCTACCCTATCTAAACCCCTAATCATCTTGTACACCTCTATCAAATCTCCCCTAAACCTTCTTTTCTCCAATGAGAATAGTCCCAAGTGCCTCAGCCTTTCCTCATACGATCTTCCTACCATGCCAGGCAACATCCTGGTAAACCTCCTCTGCACTCGTTCCAATGCCTCCACATCCTTCCTATAGTATGGCGACCAAAACTGCACACAATACTCCAGATGAAGCCGCACCAGAGTCTTATACAACTGCAACATGACCTCAGGGCTCTGGAACTCAATTCCACTACCAATAAAGCCCAGTACACCATATGCCTTCTTCACAGCACTATTTACCTGGGTGGCAACTTTCAGAGATCTGTGTACATGGACACCAAGATCCCTCTGCTCATCCACACTACCAAGTAGCCTACCATTAGCCCAGTAATCCATCTTCTTGTTACTCCTACCAAAGTGAATGACTTCACACTTAGCTACATTGAACTCCATTTGCCACCTTTCTGCCCAGCTCTGCAACTTATCTATATCCTGCTGTAACCTGCCACATCCTTCTTCGCTGTCCACAACTCCACCGACTTTCGTGTCAGCCGCAAACTTGCTCACCCAGTTTTCAAGCCCCTCCTCTAGATCATTTATAAAGATGATAAACAGCAATGGTCCCAAAACAGACCCTTGTGGAACACCGCTAGTAACTGCACTCCAAGATGAACCTATTCCATCAACTACTACCCTCTGTCTCCTTCCAGCCAGCCAATTCCTAATCCAAACCTCTAATGCACCCTCAATGCCATACCTCCGTAGTTTTTGCATTAGCCTACCATGGGGTACCTTATCGAACGTCTTGCTAAAATCCATATACACCACATATACTGCTTTACCCTCGTCCACCTTCTTAGTCACCTTCTCAAAGAACTCAATAAGGTTTGTGAGGCACGACCTGCCCTTCACAAAACCATGCTGACTATCCTTGATCATATTATTCCTATCCAGATGTTCATAAATCCTATTCCTTACAATTCTCTCTAAGACTTTGCCCACAACAGAAGTGAGACTCACTGGCCTATAGTTACTCGGGCTCTCCCTACTCCCCTTCTTAAACAAGGGGACCACGTTCGCTATCCTCCAGTCTTCTGGCACTATTCCCGTAGACAATGACGACATAAAAATCAAGGCCAATGGCTCTGCTATCTCCTCCCTAGCTTCCCAGAGGATCCTAGGATAAATGCCATCAGGCCCAGGGGACTTATCTATTTTCATCCTTTCCAGTATTCCCCAGACCTCTTCCCTATATACCTCAAGGCCATCCATTCTAATCACTTGTGACTCAATATTCACATCAGCAATAGTGTCCTGTTCCTGAGTGAATACTGATGAAAAGTATTGATTTAGTGTCTCTCCAATCTCCTCCGCCTCCACGCACAACTTCCCACTACTATCCTTGACTGGACCGATACCTACCCTAGTCATCCTTTTATTCCTGACATACCTATAGAAAGCCTTTGGGTTTTCCCTAATCCTACCAACTAAGGACTTTTCATGTCCCCTTCTCGCTGCTCTTAGCTTAATCTTTAGATCCTTCCTGGCTACCTTATAACTCTCAATCGCCCCAACTGAACCTTCACGCCTCATCTTTACATAGGCCGCCCTCTTCCCTTTCACAAGGGATTCCAATTCCTTATTAAACCACGGCTCCCTCACAAGACCCTTTACTCCCTGTCTGACTGGTACATACTTATCAAGGACACCCAATAGCTGTTCCTTGAACAATCTCCACATATCATTAGTGTTCTTCCCTTGAAGCCTATTTTTCCAATCCACGCATCCTAAGTCATGCCTCACCGCATCATAATTTCCCTGCCCCCAGCTATAACTCTTGCCCTGCAGTGCACACTTATCCCTCTCCATCACTAGAGTAAAAGTATTTAACTCCAGCATTTAACTAGGTGAATAAATCCTCTCTGCTCTGTCATGATTGAACACTTCTGGAAAGGAATAACAATGGTTTGAAATCCAGAGAAAGGACAAATGCTCATTTCAACTGAAAATAAATTACCGCCCACACTGACCCCCATCAAGAGTTTCTGGGACAGCGACATGGCAGGACTTCAATACAAGCCCCTTGGCCTAACAGTGGGCACCTTATCAGTGGTGAGGTCCTGTAGCAAGATAGATTCAGAGAAGTATTGTGGTGATGACACAGCCATGCTCGACGCCAGGTAAAAGAGGGAATGGACGGGTGTTGAGGCCGCTTGTTATTACGATGATTTGCATCTTGCTGTGGATCAGGTGACGGACGGTTGACAAAGTTCATGCTGCATCAAAAGCAGAGAAGAATGCTGCCCAAGTGCTTTCTGATTGATGGTACCAAAGGCCTTTGTAAGGCACAAGTAGGCCATTTACAATCGTGAAAAACATGCATAATATGCATCTCTGCGGCTGAAGGTCACACTCAAACTCTGGACATAGTTCATCAGCCATAAGGAGGAGACAGTTGAAAAGGACCTTGGTGATGAATTGTCCAGGGGTCAACATCAGGGACACTCTTCTGTACGTACCACAGTTTGACACGTTCCATTGTTTGAAAATTTTCCTGACTTTGGTATATGGCAGCTCTCCTGGGATGCTCTCCTCCTTCCAGAGAAGGCAGACAGGGATATTCAGCTGCACTGGAAGCATAGTGCCTCTGCAGTTCAATGCTTGAGGGGGACTACCATTTGCAACTGCAGCCTTGTTCTTCAGCTGAAGGACCGCCTCCTCTGTGTCGAGCAAGGCTTAAGTATTCCTAAACCCAGTGCATGCAATATGCTGTGGCATGCACTCCAAAATTTTCCACGTGCACACTACGTGACACTGACCTAGCCTTCATAGAGACTGCTCCTCGAATGAGCAGAACCCCTGACACATCTGTCAGTCAGATCTCTCTGATTAGCCGAGGTGAATAGCCTCAACCTGGAAAATTATATTCAATGAGGTTCACTTGCTGACTGCGTTCCAATCATCAATTCCGTCCCCATCTAATTCCTCTTTCTTGCACCATCTCTTGAGTCACTTTCCCACTCGGTCCACTTCCTCGGACTCCGTGCTGCAATCTGCCGCCACGTGCTGGACTGTGGCCTTCCTCTTGCGTCTCAGAAAGAAATTATCTTCTTCTGCAGGTGGCAATGGTGCCAATGCTGCAACATCTGCCATGTCCATCTCACCCTCAGAGGATTCTTCCACACTGGGTGAAGGACAGGTTCGGACAGCCGTGCTGAGTGTTGTGAGGGGCTGGGTATGTTTTGCTCCTGACCACGTCCTGAGGTTGCAGCAATCATGTGATCCTCACAATTGTTCAGGACCTCTTGTGTGACCTAAGCATTGTACATCTTGCGACCTGTCCTCACTTTGAACATATCTTGTACCTATTCGGGGCCATTCCCACAGTTTCAACAGCACATTTTGTCCCATGAAGTAAACTGCCTCACCCACAAAGAGGGGTTTTGTGACTGGCATTGACCTTCCTGATGGCGTTTCACTCTCCCCACAGCATCCGATAAGATCAGATTTACCTTGGAGTCTTCTTCGCATCAGCAAATCTGGTGGAGTTGTCACTGCAGTTGTGTGAGCGGTGTTTCTATAATCAATGAGAAAGTGGGACAGTTTGGTATCCAGCGACATTGTCAGCTGTTTTCTTAACTTTGCCCTCAATATTTGGACTGTTCTTTCCATCAGACAATCAGATAATAGATACCCCTGTCACTACATGCTGAATGCCATTCGATTTTAGGTAATACTCAAAACTACCTGCTGGCAAATGAATGCCCTTTACCTGTGACCAACATCATTACAAGTACAGATCCTACAGAACAGACTGGCACATTTGATGTGTAACTGAGCTAAGGTTATACCTGGCCATTCCCATGAATATAGTGCACTGCTGGTGACAATTTCTGCCTTTGTTGGCACTGTGGGAAATGCCCCACGAACATGGCTGTATCAGAATCCAATTCTGGCAACAAGACATAACTTCTCATCAACATCTTAATTTTGGAAATCACAGGGTGACCCTGGTGGAGGAGATGGGCACAAAGGACAGGATTTTACAGTGAGATGAGACACTGACATGCGAAGCCTCACCATCTGGTATCCGGTTATTGCTGGCTCAATGACAGAGAGAACCACCTGATAGTACTTGCTTCCCAGAGTTTGGCTGATGCCGAATGAAAATGCATTCAGATGGAGATGGAATGTTTAGCGTGACAAAGTTCAACCAATATGTTGAACACGCCATGAAGATGACTTACACGTCGTTATGGAGCAGGTGATGGATAGTGACAAGTTGAAAGATGCAAATAAAGTGGAGAAGAACGCTCCATATATGCTTCCTGATCGATGGTGTCAAAGGGTTTTGAAAGGTCTAAGAGCACCCTATATAACAGTAAAATCCTGTCCTTTGTGCCCATCTGTGGCTGAAGTACAGACAGAAATTCCAGGATGGGATCATCACGCAAAGGCAGGAGACAGTTGACAAGGGCCTGAGCGATACGTTTTCCAATGATCGACATCAGGGATATTTTGCTGTAGTTACCATAGTCTGACACATTCTCTTGTCTTGAAAACACTCACAACTGTGGCATCTGGGAGCTCTCCTGAGATGCTCTCCCCCATCCAGGTGAGGCAGACAAGGGCATGCAGTTGCATTGGGAGCTCATTGTCCCTCCATTTCAATGTCTCAGGGGGAATACCAATTGTGCCTCCACCTCAAATGTGGGTTTCCTCCGGGTGCTCTGGTTTCCTCCCACAGTCCAAAGATGTGCGGGTCAGGTGAATTGGCCATGCTAAAATTGCCCATAGTGTTAGGCAAGGGGTAAATGTAGGGGTATGGGTGGGTTGCGCTTCGGCGGGTCAGTGTGGACTTGTTGGGCCGAAGGGCCTGTTTCCACACTGTAAGTATTCTAATCTAATCTAATCTCATTCTTAAGCTGGATGACAGCCTTTATATGATACTGACCTCGTCTTCTTTGCGACAGCTCCTTGCGTGCAGCAGAATCCCTGACACACCTGATAACCAGGACTCCCTGAGTGGGTCAGATTAACAGCCACAACGGTTCCCCGGCTGACTCCGTTACAATCATCACCTCCATCATGCTCTAAGTCCTGAGCTACAGGCCCTTTTATTTTTCCTGTAGCATCTCATGAGGCATTTCCCCACGAGGTCCACTAACCTGGACTCTGGCTTGGCTAATGTTGGCATGTGTTGGTCAGCAGCCCACCTCTTGCATCTCAGAAAATGTTTACCTTCTTCCACATATGGTAACAGCCACAATGTTGCAACACCTGCTGTATCTATCTCACTCTCAGAGGTTTCTTCCACACTAGGAGGACCAAGAGAACCCACACGTTCGGACAGCATATCTAGATGTTCAGAACCACTGGGTGTGTATTTCTCCTGACCACTTGTGAGGTTACAGTAATCATGTGATCCTCACATTTGTTCAGTCCTGCTTGTCCAACTCAAGCATTGTACATCATGGAATCTGTCCTCACCCTGACTATATGCCTCTTAGCCACACAAGTCTATGCCCATGGCTGCAATAGCAGATTTTGACCCATGATGTAAACTGTCTCTCTCACAAAGAGCAGTTTTGTGGTCGGCATTGGCATTCTATATGTTGTTTTCCACTCCCGACAAGATCTGGGAAGATGAGATTTATTGTGGAATAGAATCCTGTGAAGTTGTCAGCTGTTTTCTTAACTTTGCCTATTAAGTTTGGACTGTTACTTCCACCAGACTATCGGACAACAGATGCAGCTGTCATTACATGCCGAATACCGTTTGACTTTCAGAAATACTCAAAACTCCCTGCTGGCAAACGAATGCCCTTTATCTGTGCCCTTTATCTGTGATCATTACAAGTATAGATTCCATGAACAGACTGGCACATTCAATGTGTAACTGATCCAAGGTTATACCTGGCCCTTCTCGTGAATATAGTGCACTGCTGGTGACAATTAATGTCCCACCAACATGGCTGTATCCACATTCAATTCTGGTCACAAGTCATAACTTCTCGTCAACATCTTCATTTGGGAGATCACTGGATGACCCTGGTGGAGTTGACCTGTTATCTGTTCCATCCTTTGCTTGGAATAAACACTTTTGCTCCCACATTAATATGCAGTCTTCAATGCTCGCCTGCTCTCGCCAAGTTCAGAAAGGATTCCATCCCTGGTAGTGATCCCTGGAGCTTTATGGAATCGTTCAGCTAATACCAGACATTTGACCAATACAAGATAAAACAATACAGCACAGTACAGGCCTTTGATGGAACTGCTCACCATGTAAAGGAAGTTAGACTCATAGAACATACAGCATTACCACACACTGCAGGCCTTTTATGGAACCACTCAGCTAATACCGGACATTGGACCAATGCAACAAAGAACATGACAGTATTGTACAGGCAAGGTTTGGGACTGCTCGATTAATAAAGGAAGTTAGATTCACAGAACAAACAGCATTTCAACGCAGTACAGGCCCTTTATGTAACCACTCGGCTAACACCGAACATTAGATCAATACAACATCGAACATAGCAGCACAGTACAGAATCTTGATGGAACCAGTCGGCAAGTAAAGAAAGTTAGTCTCATAGAACATACAGCATTACCGCACATTGCAGGCCTTTTATGGAACCACTCGGCTAATAACAAACACTAGACCAATACAACATAGAACATACCAGCACAGCACAGGCCCTTCATGAAACTGCTCGGCTTATAAACGAAGTTAGACTCATAGAACATACAGCACTACTGCGCAGTACAGGCCCTTTATGGAACCAATCAGCCAATACCAGACATTAGACCAATACAGCATAGAACATAAGAGCACAGTACAGGCCCATGATGGAACCCCGCATCTCATAAAGGAAGTTAGACTCACAGAAGAAACAGCATCACAGCGCAGTACAGGCCCTTCATGGAACTCCTCAGCAAATAAAGGAAGTTAGGATCAAAGAACATGCAGCATTACAGCGCTGTACAGCCCCGTTAAGGAACCACTCGGCTGATACCGGACATAAGAACAATACAACATTACAGTAAAGAACAGGCCCTTGATGGAACCCCTGTGCTAATACAGGAAGTTAGACTCACAGAACAAACAGCATTACAGTGCAGTAAAGGCCCTTTATGGAACCAATCGGATAACATAGGAAGTTCACCTCATGGAACATACCGCATTACAGAACAGTACAGGCCCTTTGTGGAACCACTCAGCTGATACCAGACATCAGACCAATACAACGCAGAACATTACAGCACACTGCAGTCCCTTGATGGAACTGCTGAGCTCATAGAGGAAGTTAGACTAAGAGTCCATAGCACATCACAGTACTGTACAGGCCCTTTATACAACCACTTGGCTCATGAAGGAATATAGCTTCATAGAATGTAGAGAATTACAGCGCAGTAGAGGAGTTTTATGGAACCGTTCAGCTAATACTGGACATGAGACCAATGCAAGATAGAACATTACAGCACAGTACAGGGCCTTGATGGAACTGCTCGGCTAATAGAGGAAGTTCGAGTCATAGAGCATACAGCATTACAACGGATTAAATGCCCTTATAGAACCACTGGGCAAATACCTGACATTGGAACAATAGATGATGGAACATAACAGCACAGTACTGGCACATAATGGAACTGATCGGGAAATAAAGGAAGTTAGAGTCATAGAACAAACAGCATTCAAGGGCTGTACAGGGCCTTTATGGAACCACTCGGCTAATACCAGACATCAGACCAATACAACGCAGAACATTACAGCACACTGCAGCCCCTTTACGGAACTGCTCGGCTAATACAGGAAGTTAGACTAAGAGTACATAGCACATCACAGTGCTGTACAGGCCCTTTATACAACCACTTGGCTCATGAAGGAATACAGATTCATAGAACATGGAGAAATACAGCGCAGTAGAGGAGTTTTATGGAACCGTTCGGCTAATACTGGACATTAGACCAATGCAAGATAGAACATTACAGCACAGTACAGGGCCTTGATGGAACTGCTCAGCTAATCGAGGAAGTTAGAGTCATAGAACATACTGCATTACAGCAAAGTACCGGCCCTTGATGGAACAACTTGGCTAATTTCGGACATCCGACCAATATAAGATCGAAAATTTATGCACAGTACAGGCCCTTTAAGGAACTGCTCGACTAATAAAGAAAGTTAGACTAATAGAATATTGCACTTCAGAGTGCAGTACAGGCCCTTTGTAGAACCTCTTGGCTAATAAAGAAATGTGAATTCATAGAACGTAGAGAATCACAGCGCAGTGCAGAAGCTTCTTGGAACCATTTGACTAATACCGGACATAAGACTAATGCAACATAAAACATTACAGCGCAGTACAGGCCCTTTATTTAACGACTCAGCTAATACCGGTCATTAGGCAAATAAAACATAGAGTAAAAAGTGGGGTCTGCAGATGCTGGAGATCAGAGCTGAAAATGTGTTGCTGGTTAAAGCACAGCAGGTCAGGCAGCATCCAAGGAACAGGAAATTCAACGTTTCGGGCCAGAACCCTTCATCAGGAATGAGGAGAGTGTGCCAAGCAGGCTAAGATAAAAGGTAGGGAGGAGGGACTTGGGGGGGGGCGATGGAGATGTGATAGGTGGAAGGAGGTCAAGGTGAGGGTGATAGGCCGGAGTGGGGTGGGGGCGGAGAGGTCAGGAAGAGGATTGCAGGTTAGGAGGGCGGTGCTGAGTTCGAGGGAATCGACTGAGACAAGGTGGGGGGAGGGGAAATGAGGAAACTGGAGAAATCTGAGTTCATCCCTTGTGGTTGGAGGGTTCCCAGGCGGAAGATGAGGTGCTCTTCCTCCAACCATCGTGTTGTTATGTTCTGCCGATGGAGGAGTCCAAGGACCTGCATGTCCTCGGTGGAGTGGGAGGGAGAGTTAAAGTGTTGAGCCACGGGGTGGCTGGGTTGGTTGGTCCGGGCGTCCCAGAGGTGTTCCCTGAAATGTTCCGCAAGTAGGCGGCCTGTCTCCCCAATATAGAGGAGGCCACATCGGGTGCAGCGGATGCAATAGATGATGTGTGTGGAGGTGCAGGTGAATTTGTGGCAGATATGGAAGGATCCCTTGGGGCCTTGGAGAGAAGTAAGGGAAGAGGTGTGGGCGCAAGTTTTACATTTCCTGCGGTTGCAGGGGAATGTGCCGGGAGTGGAGGTTGGGTTAGTGGGGGGTGTGGATCTGACGAGGGAGTCACGAAGGGAGTGGTCTTTGCGGAACGCTGATAGGGGAGGGGAGGGAAATATATCCCTGGTGGTGGGGTCCGTTTGGAGGTGGTGGAAATGACGGCGGATGATACGCTGTATACGGAGGTTGGTGGGGTGGTAGGTGAGAACCAGTGGGGTTCTGTCTTGGTAGCGGTTGGAGGGGCGGAGCTCAAGGGCGGAGGAGCGGGAAGTGGAGGAGATGCGGTGGAGGGCATCATCGATCACGTCTGGGGGGAATCTGCGGTCCTTGAAGAAGGAGGCCATCTGGGCTGTACGGTATTAGAACTGGTCCTCCTGGGAGCAGATGCGGCGGAGACGAAGGAATTGGGAATATGGGATGGCGTTTTTACATGGGGCAGGGTGGGAGGAGATGTAGTCCAGGTAGCTGTGGGAGTCAGTCGGTTTACAGTAGATGTCTGTGTTGAGTCTGTCGCCCGAGATAGAAATGGAAAGGTCTAGGAAGGGGAGGGAGGAGTCTGAGACAGTCCAGGTGAATTTGAGGTTGGGATGGAAGGTGTTGGTAAAGATGATGAACTGTTCAACCTCCTCGTGGGAGCACGAGGCAGCGCCGATACAGTCATCGATGTAGCGGAGGAAAAGGTGGGGGGTGGTGCCAGTGTAGTTGCGGAAGATGGACTGTTCCACATATCCTATGAAGAGACAGGCATAGCTGGGGCCCATGCGGGTGCCCATGACAACTCCTTTGGTTTGGAGGAAATGGGAAGATTGGAAAGAGAAGTTATTCAGGGTGAGGACCAGTTCAGTCAGTCGAAGGAGGGTGTCAGTGGAAAGGTACTGGTCGGTACAGCGGGAAAGGAAGAAGCGGAGGGCTTTGAGTCCTTCGTGATGGGGGATGGAGGTGTACAGGGACTGGATGTCCATCGTGAAGATAAGGCGTTGGGGACCGGGGAAGCGAAAATCATGGAGGAGGTGGAGGGCGTGGGTGGTGTCCCGAACGTAGGTGGGGAGTTCTTGGACTAAAAGGGACAGAACCGTGTCGAGGTATGCGGAGATGAGTTCGCTGGGGCAGGAGCAGGCTGAGACAATGGGTCAGCCGAGGCAGTCAGGTTTGTGGATTTTGGGCAGGAGGTAGAAACGGGCGGTGCAGGGTTGTGGGACTATGAGGTTGGAGGCAGTGGATGGGAGATCCCCTGAGGGGATGAGGTTATGGACGGTCTGGGAGAAGATGGTTTGGTGATGGGAGGTGGGGCCATGGTCTGGGAGATGATGGTTTGGTGTATAAATAAAACATAGAACATTATAGCATAGAACAGGCCCATTATGGAACTGCTCAGCAAATAAAGGAAGTTAGATTCACAGGACATACAGCATTACAGCGCAGTACAGGTCCATTATGTAACCACTTGGCTAATACCGGACATTAGACCAATACAACATAGAACATTACAGCGCAGTACAGGCCCTTGAAGGAACCACTCAGCTAATTCCAGATATTAGACCAATACAACATAGACCTCACAGCACAGTACTGGACCTTAAGCTAATAAAGGAAGTTTGAGTCATAGAACATACAGCACTACAGCACAGTATGCCAGTCTGCCAGGAATACACAGAATACCAGTCACTGCGTATAATGTAGAAAACGGCAGTCCACATGTATAATCTGTAGAATAGTTGTCCCTATTATATTGTAGAGAACAGCAGTCCCTGTATCTCATGTAGAGAACTACAGTCCCTGTGTGCAATGTGGAGAACAGCAGTCCCTGTGTACATTGTCAAGAACAGGCAGATCCTGTGTGTCGTGTGGAGAACAGCAGTCCCTGTGTATAGTATAGAGAATAACTGCCCCATGTACAACATAGAGAACAGCTGTCACTGCATACAATGCAGAGAACAGCAGCCCATGTATGCAATGTTGTGGACAGCAGTGCCTGTGAGATTGTAGAGAACAGCAGTCCCTTTGTATAAAATAGAGAACATGAGTCCCTGTGTATAATATAAACAACAGCAGTCCCTGTGTATAATATAAACAACAGCAGTCCTTGTGAGCAACATCGTGAATAGCAGTGCCTGTGTATAAGATGGAGAACAGCTCCAATGTACATTATAAAGAATATACAGAACAGCAGTCCCCATGTTTAATAAAGAGAACAGCAGACCGTGTGTGTGTGTGATGCAGAGAATAGCAGTCCCTATGTATAATGTGGAGAACTGCAGCCTCTGTGTCTGTAAAACAGGACAAAGCTCCCTGTGTATAATGTAGAAAACAGCAATGCCTGTGTACAATATAGACAATATCAGCAACTGTATACAATGTAGAGAACAGCAGTCCCTGTGTGCAGTGTAGTGAACAACAGTGCCTGCATACCACATAGTGTACAACAGTCCCTGTGGATAATATAGAGAACAGCAGTCCCTCTGTACAATGCAGTGAACAGCAGTTAGTGTGTATAATATAGGGAACAGCAGTCGCTGTATATAATACGGAGAACAGCAGTCCCACTGTATAATAAAGCGATAAGCTGTCCTTGAATGTATGGTAGAGAACAGTAGTCCCTGTGTACATTATAGAGAACAGCAGTCCCTCCATATAATATAGGGAACAGCAGTCCCAGTGTTTAATAAACAAGAGTTTAGAATGTAGAGAACAGCAGTTCATTGTAGAGAACAAAAGTCCCAACACAAAATACAGAGAACAGCAGTCCCCGTGTTTAATAAAGAGAACAGCAGTCCCTATGTATAATACAGAGAACAGCAGTCCCTATGTATAAGAAAGAGAACAGCAATCCCTGTATTTCAGAAAGAGATTAATAGTCCCTGCATATAATATAGAGAACAGCAGTCACTGTGTATAATATAGAGAGCGTGTCCATGTGTATGTTATAGAGAGCAGGAGTCCCTGTGTAATATAGAGAATAACCTTACCTGGGTACAATATGTCTATTATAGAGCACAACGGTGCCTGTGTATAAGAGAGAAAAGCAGTCCCTGTGTCTAATATAGAAAACAGAAGTCACTGAGCATAATATATAGAACAGAAGTCTGTGTGTTCAATAAAAAGAGCAGCAGTTCCTGTGTTTAATAGAGAGAGCAGCAATCTCTGTGACTCATTTAGAGAACAGCAGTCTCTCAGTCTAATATAGAGAACAGCAGTCACTGTGCATAATATATAGAACAGTCTCTGTGCATTGTATAGAGAACAGCAAACCCTGAGAATAATGTAGAAAACAGCTGTTCCTGTTTATAATGTGGAGAACAGTAGTCTCTGCGTATGTTTTGGAGAACAGCCGATCCTGTGTCTCATGTAGAGAACAGCAGTGGCTGTGTATAATGTAGAGAACAGCTGTCCCTGAGTGTATGGTAGAGAACAGTAGTCCCTGTGTAAAATGTAGAGAACAGCGATACTACATACATTGTAGGGAAGAGCAGTCCCTGTGTACAGTGAAGAGAACAACAGTCCCTTCATGAAATGTGGATGTGGTGTATATGGACTTCAGCAAGGCATTTGATAAGGTTCCCCATGGTAGGCTCATTCAGAAGGTCAGGAGGAATGGGATGCGGGGGAACTTAGCTGTCTGGATACAGAATTGGCTGGCAAACAGAAGACAGCAAATGGCAGTAGAAGGAAAATATTCTGCCTGGAAGTCAGTGGTGAGTGGTGTTCCACAGGGTTCTTTTCTTGGGCCTCTGCTGTTTGTAATTTTTATTAAAGACTTGGATGAGGGGATTGAAGGATGGGTCAGCAAGTCTGCAGTTGACACAAAGGTTGGAGGTGTTCACAGTATAGAGGGCTGTTGTAGGCTGCAGCAGGACATTGACAGGATGCAGAGATGGGCTGAGAGGTGGCAGATGGAGTTCAACCTGGACAAATGCAAGGTGATGCATTTTGGAAGGTCGAATTTGAAAGCTGAGTACAGGATTAAGGATAGGATTCTTGGCAGTGTGGAGGAACAGAGGGATCTTGGTGTGCAGGTACATAGATCCCTTAAAATGGCCACCCAAGTGGACAGGGTTGTTCAGAAAGCATATGGTGTTTTGGCTTTCATTAACAGGGGGATTGAGTTTAAGAGCCATGAGATATTGTTGCAGCTCTATAAAACTTTGGTTAGACAGCACTTGGAATATTGCGTCCAATTCTGGTCGCCCTGTTATAGGAAAGATGTGGATGCTTTGGAGAGGGTTCAGAGGAGGTTTCCCAGGATGCTGCCTGGAATGGAGGGTTATCTTATGAAGAGACGTTGACTGAGCTCGGACTATTTTCATTGGAGAAAAGGAGGAGAGGGGGGATCTAATTGAGATATACAAGATAATGAGAGGCATAAATAGAGTCGATAGCCAGAGGCTATTTCCCAGGGCAGAAATGGCTAACACGAGGGGTCATAGTTTTAAGCTGGTTGGAGGAAAGTTTAGAGGGGATGTCAGAGGCGGGTCCTTTAGACAGAGAGTTGTGCAAGCATGGAATGCATTGCCAGCAGCAGTTGTGGAAGCGAGGTCATTGGGGACTTTTAAGAGACTGTTGGACATGCATATGGTCACAGAGATTTGAGGGTGCATATATGAGGATCAGTGGTCAGCACAACATCGTGGGCTGAAGGGCCTGTTCTGTGCTGTACTGTTCTATGTTCTATGTTCTATGTAATATAGAGAACAGCAATCCCTTCATATAATATAGAGGACAGCAGTTCCTGTATTTAATAAAGATAACAGCAATCCATGTTTATAATGTAGAGAACAGCAATCCCTGTGTATAACATCGAGAACACGTGTCCCTCTGTGTAATATAGAGAACAGCCTTACCTATATATAATATGGAGTACAACCTTTGTATGTTTTAGAGACCAGCAGTCCCTGTGTATAATGCGGAGACCAGCAGTCCCTGTGTATAATGTAGACAACAGCAATCTCTCTGTACACTAAAGAGAACAGCAATCCCTGTGCAAAATAGAAACAGCTGCACCTGTCTATTCCACAAAATAGCCATCCCTCTGTACAATACAGAGATCTGCAGTCCCGGTGTAAAACATAGAGAACAACAGTCCCTGCTTATAATATAGAGAATTATATTATGCACAGGAATGTCTGTTCTCTTTATTAAACACAGGGATTTATGTTCTTTATATTAGACACAGCATCTGCTGCTCTCTATATTATACACAGGGACTGCTGGTCTCCGCATTTTACACAGGGACTGCTGTTCTCTTTATTAAACACAGGGATTCATGTTACTTATGTTCAACACAGCATCTTCTGTTTGCTATATTATTCCCCCGAACTGCTGTTCTCCATATTGTACACAGGGACTGTTGTTCTTTATATGATGGACTGGCAATTCTGTTCTCTGAAATTGACACAGGGACAGCTGTTCTCTATATGATACATAGAGACTGCTGATCTCATGATTAAACACAGGGACTGCTGTTCTCGACATTGTACACAGAGACTATGTTTCTCTGTGTTATACATAGGGACTGCTGTCCTCTGTATTATACACAGGGACTGCTGTTCTCTGTATTATACACTGGGACTGCTGTTCTTGACATTGTACACAGAGACTATGTTTCTCTATATTATACACAGGGACAGTTGTTCTCGACATTGTACATAGAGACTGTGGTTCTATATGTTATACACAGGGGCTGCTGTTCTCTACATTATACAGAGGGATTGCTGTTGTCTAAATTATGCACCGGGACTGCTGTTTTCAGTATTATACAGAGATACTGCTGTTCTTTATATTATACATATGAACTGCTGTTCTCTCTATTGTACACAGGGCCTGCTGTTCTCTAAAATAGACAGAGGGCTGCAGTTCTCGAAATTGTACACAGGGCCTGCTGTTCTCTAAGGTAGATACAGGTGCTGTTCTCTATATTATACACAGGGGCTGCTGCTCTCAATATTATGCTCAATGACTCATGTTCTCTATATTGTGCATAGGGCCTGCTGTTCTCTAAGACAGACACAGAGACTTCTGTTCTCTATATTATACACAGGGACTGCTGCTCTCTATATAACACACAGGGATAGTTGTTCTCCATATTATCCACACTGACTCATATTCTCCATATTGTACACAGGGACTGCTATTCTCGTTTTGAAACACAGGAATTCATGTTCGTTATATTCGACACAACATCTGCTGTTCTCTACATTATACACAGGCACAGCTGTTTTCTTTATTACAGACAGGGATTCATGTTCTTTATATTAGACACAGCATCATCTGTTCTCTATATTATACACAGGGACTGCTGTTCTTTATATTATACACAGGGAGTTCTGTTCTCCATATAGTACACAGGGACTTCTGTTCTTTATATTACGGACAGGCACTGCTGTTCTCTGAAATTTACACAGGGCAGCTGTTCTCGACCTTGTACACAGAGATTGCTTTTCTCTATAATATCTACAGTGACCGCTGTCCTCGACATTGTACACGTAGACTGCATTTCTCGATATCATGCACAGGGACTCCTGTTCTCTGTATTATACAAGGGGACTGCTGTTTACATTATGCACACAGACTGCTGGTTTCTATATTATACAGAGGGACTCCTGTTCTCCATATTATACACATATACTGGTGTTCTCTACATTACACACAGGGACGGATGTTCTCTTTATTAAACACAGGGATGCATTTTCTTTATATTAGACACATCATCTTCTGTTCTCCATATTATACACAGGGTCTGCTGTTCTTTATGTTGTGCACAGGCACTGATGTTCTCTAAAATAGACAGAGGGACTGCTGTTCTCCATATAAGACACAAGGAATGCTCTTCTCTATAGTATACATATGAACTGCTGTTCTCTATATTTACACAGGGATTGCCACTCTCTATATTATGCACAGTGATAGCTGTTCTCTATATTATACACAGTGACTCATATTCTCTAGATTGGACACAGGGACTGCTGTTCTCTATATTATACACAGTGACTCATATACTCTAGATTGGACAGAGGGACTGCTGTTCTCTATATTGTATACAGGCACAGCTGTTCTCTTCATTAAACACAGGGAGTCATGTTCTTTATATTATACACAGGGACTGCTGTTCTCAACATTGTACACAGCGAGTGCTTTTCTCTAGATTATATATTTGGACTGCTGTCCTCTACATTAGACACAGGGGCTGCTGTTCTTTATATTATGCACAGCCACAACTATTCTCTATATTATGCACAGTGACTGTTGTTCCCTGTATTAGACATAGGGACAGCTGTTCCCTACATGACACACAGAGACTGCTGTTCTCTACATTATAAACAGACAATGCTGTTCTCAAAAATGATCACAGAAACTGCAGAACTCCCTATTATACACAGGACTGCTGTTCTCTTTATTACACACAGGGTCTGCTGTTCTGGACATTCTATATTATACACAGAGACAGCTGTTTTCTGCGTTATACACAGAGACTGCTGTTCTCTTTATTAAACACAGGGTCTGCTGTTCTGGACATTCTATATTATACACAGGGACTACTGTTTTCTGCGTTATACACAGGGACTACTGTTCTCTATATAATGCACAGGGACTGCTCTTCTATATATTATGTACAGTGATTGCTGTTCTTTATATTATTCACAGGCACTGCTGTTCTCGAAAATAGGCACAGGGACTGCTGTTCTCTATTATACACTGGGACTGCAGTTCTCTATATTATACACATGGACTGCGGCTCTCTATATTATACACAGGGATACCTGTTCTCTATTATTTACATTGACTCAACTACTCTACATTGTGCGTAAGGACTGCTGTTTTCTATAGTATACACAGGCACTGGTGTTCTCTTTAATAAACACAGGCACAGCTGTACTCTATATTATGCACAGGCACTGCTGTTCTTTCCATTGCACACAGGGATTGCTGCTCTCAACACTGTACACAGGAACTTGTGTTCTCTCTATTATGCACAGGGACTGCTGTTCTCCATATTGCACACAGGAACTGCTGTTCTGTATAATAGACACAGGGACTGCTGTTCTCTCCATTATACACAGGACTGCTCTTTTCTGTATAATAAACACAGAGACTGTCATTCTCTCTGTCATACACGGGGACTGCACTTCTCTTTATTAAGCACAAGGCACTGCTATTCTCTACATTGCACACATGGACTGCTGTTCTCTACATTCTACACAATGACTGCTGTTCTCTATAGTATACACAGGAACTGTTCACTGTGTTATACACAGGGACTGCTGTTTTCTGTATTGTACAGAAGGACTGTTATTCTCTACATTATGTATTGGGACTGGTATTCTGTGGAATAGACACAGGTGCAGTTGTTCTCTATTTTATACACAGGGACTGCTGCTCTCTATAATAGACTCAATGGCTACTGTATTCTATATTACACACAGTTTCTGCTATTCTCTAAAGTGTACAGAAGGACTGCTGTTCTCCACATGATTTATAGGAACTGCTGTTCTCGACAATATACACAAGGACTACTGTCCTCCACATTGTCCCCAGAAATAGTCATTTTATACAACAGGGATCGCGGTTCCCTATATTAGACACAGGGACTGCTGTTCTCTAAACTGTACACAGGGACTGCTGGTCTCTGCAATGCACACAAGGACTACTGTTCTCCACATTGTACACAGAAACTGCTATTTTATGCATTACAAAAAGGGATTGTTGTTCCCTATATGAGACAAAGGGACTGCTGTTCTCTATATTGTACACAGGACTGCTGTTTTCTGTATTATACACAGAGTCTGTGTATTATACACAGGGAATGCTGTTCTCTCTGAAACATAGGCACTGTTGTGCTCTATAATAGACACAAGGACTGCTGTTCTCCATATCATACATAGGTAAGACTGTTGTCTCTGTTAGACACAGGGACTCCTGCTCTCTATAATATACACAGGGACTGCTGTTCTCCGTATTATACACTGTGTGTGCTGTTCTCTACATTGGGGACTGCTGACCTCTTCAATGTACACAGGACCCCTGTTCTTGACATTCTGAACTGCTGTTTATTAAACACAGGGAATGCTGTTCTCTACCAGACACTCAGGGGCAGTTGTTCTCTCCACTGTACATTGGGATTGCTGTTTTCTACATGAGACACAGAATCTGCTGTTCTCCACAATATACGCAGAGATGACTGTTCACCACATTAGAAACAGGGACTGCTGTTTTCCACATTATTCTAAGGCTTTGTTGTTCTCTTTGTGATACACAGTGACTGTTGTTCTCTATATTGTAACAGGCACTGGTGTTCTCTAAAATAGGCACAGGGACTACTCTTCTCTATAATATACACGGGGATAGCTATTCTCAATATTGTACACAGGGATTGCTGTTCTCTCCCACACATGCAGCCAGTGCTGTTCTCCACATTATGTGCCGTGACTGCTGTTCTCTACATGAAACACAGGGATTGCTGTTCTCTACAATGTGCTCAAGGACTAGTTTTCCCAGATCATACCCAGGGACTGCTGTTTTATACATCATACTCAGGGATTGTTATTCTTGACATTATACCCAGGGACTGCTGTTTTCTATAATTTACACAGTGACTGCTGTTCTCTACCAGATACTCAGAGACTGCTGTTCTCCACATACGACACAGGATCTGCCGTTAATCTACAATATACACAGGGACTACGGTTCTCCACATTAGAAACAGGGGCTGTTGTTTTCTGCATTATCCTCAGTGTTTGCTGTTCTCCACATTATACACAGTGACTGCTGTTCTCTATATTGCACAGAGGGACTGCAGTTCCCGATATGAGACACAAGGACTGCTGTTGCTATCTGAGCACAGGGTCTGCACCTCTCTTTATTAAACACAGGAAATGCTGTTCTCTCTATTATGCACAGGCACTGGTGTTCTCTAAAATAGACATAGTGACTGCTGTTCTCTATATTATACACAGGCACTGCTGTTCTGTAAAATAGACAGAGGGACTGTTATTCTCTATGTTATACTCAGGGATAGCTGTTCTCAGTAATGTACACAGGGTCTGCTGATCTCTATAATATGTACAGGCACTGATGTTCTCAAAAATAGATATAGGAACTGTTGTTCTCTATATTATACACAGGGTTAGTTGTTCTCTGTGTTTATACACAGTACTCATGTTCTCTATCTTATACTGCAAATGTGTTGCTGGTCAAAGCACAGCAGGTTAGGCAGCATCTCAGGAATAGAGAATTCGACGTTTCGAGCATAAGCCCTTCATCAGGAATAAGAGAGAGAGAGCCAAGCCGGCTAAGATAAAAGGTAGGGAGGAGGGACTAGGGGGAGGGGCGATGGAGGTGGGATAGGTGGAAGGAGGTCAAGGTGAGGGTGATAGGCCGGAGTGGGGTGGGGGCGGAGAGGTCAGGAAGAGGATTGCAGGTTAGGAGGGCGGTGCTGAGTTGAGGGAACCGACTGAGACAAGGTGGGGGGAGGGGAAATGAGGAAGCTGGAGAAATCTGAATTCATACCTTGTGGTTGGAGGGTTCCCAGGCGGAAGATGAGGCGCTCCTCCTCCAGCCGTCGTGTAGTTGTGTTCTGCCGGTGGAGGAGTCCAAGGACCTGCATGTCCTCGGTGGAGTGGGAGGGGGAGTTAAAGTGTTGAGCCACGGGGTGATTGGGTTGGTTGGATCGGGCGGCCCAGAGGTGTTCTCTGAAGCGTTCCGCAAGTAAGCGGCCTGTCTCACCAATATAGAGGAGGCCACATCGGGTGCAGCGGATGCAATAGATGATGTGTGTGGAGGTACAGGTGAACTTGTGGCGGATATGGAAGGATCCCTTGGGGCCTTGGAGGGAAGTGAGTGTGGAGGTGTGGGCGCAAGTTTTACATTTCCTGCGGTTGCAGGGGAAGGTGCCGGGGGTGGAGGTTGGGTTGGTGGGGGTGTGGATCTGACAAGGGAGTCACGAAGGGAGTGGTCCTTGCGGAACGCTGATAGGGGAGGGGAGGGAAATATATCCTTGGTGGTGGGGTCCGTTTGGAGGTGGCGGAAATGGCGGCGGATAATACGTTGTATGCGCAGGTTGGTGGGGTGGTAGGTGAGAACCAGTGGGGTTCTGTCTTGGTGGCGGTTGGAGGAGCGGGGCTCAAGGGCGGAGGAGCGGGAAGTGGAGGAGATGCGGTGGAGGGCATCGTCGATCACGTCTGGGGGGAATCTGCGGTCCTTGAAGAAGGAGGCCATCTGGGTTGTGCGGTGTTGGAATTGGTCCTCCTGGGAGCAGATGCGGCGGAGACGAAGGAATTGGGAATATGGGATGGCGTTTTTACAGGGGGCAGGGTGGGAGGAGGTGTAGTCCAGGTAGCTGTGGGAGTCAGTCGGTTTATAATAGATGTCTGTGTTGAGTCGGTCGCCCGAGATAGAAATGGAAAGGTCTAGGAAGGGGAGGGAGGAGTCTGAGACAGTCCAGGTGAATTTCAGGTCGGGATGGAAGGTGTTAGTAAAGTTGATGAACTGTTCAACCTCCTCGTGGGAGCACGAGGCAGCGCCGATACAGTCATCGATGTAGCGGAGGAAAAGGTGGGGGGTGGTGCCAGTGTAGTTGCGGAAGATGGACTGTTCCACATATCCTACGAAGAGGCAGGCATAGCTGGGGCCCATGCGGGTGCCCATGGCAACTCCTTTAGTTTGGAGGAAGTGGGAGGATTGAAAAGAGAAGTTATTCAGGGTGAGGACCAGTTCAGTCAGTCGAAGGAGGGTGTCAGTGGAAGGGTACTGGTTAGTGCGGCGGGAAAGGAAGAAGCGGAGGGCTTTGAGTCCTTCGTGATGGGGGATGGAGGTGTACAGGGACTGGATGTCCATAGTGAAAATAAGGCGTTGGGGACCGGGGAAGCGAAAATCCTGGAGGAGGTGGAGGGCGTGGGTGGTGTCCCGAACGTAGGTGGGGAGTTCTTGGACTAAAGGGGACAGGACCGTGTCGAGGTATTGGGAGATGAGTTCGGTGGGGCAGGAGCAGGCTGAGACAATGGGTCGGCCGGGGCAGGCAGGTTTGTGGATTTTGGGCAGGAGGTAGAAACGGGCGGTGCGGGGTTGTGGGACTATGAGGTTGGAGGCGGTGGATGGGAGATCCCCTGAGGTGATGAGGTCCTGGATGGTCTGGGAGATGATGGTTTGGTGGTGGGAGGTGGGGTCGTGGTCAAGGGGGCGATAAGAGGAGGCGTCCGCGAGCTGGCGTTTGGCTTCAGCGGTGTACAGGTCAGTGCGCCAAACTACCACCGCGCCTCCCTTGTCTGCGGGTTTGATGGTGAGGTTGGGGTTGGAGCGGAGGGAGTGGAGGGCTGCACGTTCTGAGGGTGAGAGGTTGGAGTG
The DNA here is from genome assembly GCF_020745735.1 of Hemiscyllium ocellatum. Lineage (NCBI taxonomy): Eukaryota > Metazoa > Chordata > Chondrichthyes > Orectolobiformes > Hemiscylliidae > Hemiscyllium > Hemiscyllium ocellatum. Next base: position 75,820,707 of record NC_083420.1, on the reverse strand, counting down.
GGTGAGAGGGGTGGACAGGTTGAGTCGGTTGATGTCACGGCGGCAGTTGGCTATAAAGAGGTCGAGGGCGGGTAGGAGGCCTGCACGGGGTGTCCAGGTGGATGGGGTGTGTTGGAGGCGGGAGAAGGGGTCGTCAGAGGGTGGGCGGGAGTCTTGGTTGTGAAAGTAGGCACGGAGGCGAAGGCGGCGGAAGAATTGTTCAATATCTCGCCGCGTGTTGAACTCATTAATCCGAGGGCGTAGGGGAACGAAGGTGAGGCCCCTGCTGAGGACTGATCTCTCATCCTCAGAGAGGGGGAGATCTGGAGGGATGGTGAAAATCCGGCAAGGCTGGGAGCTAGGACCTGGTGTGGGACTGGAGCTGGAGCTGGAGCTGGGGGCGGGGTTAGGGGCGGGGACAGAGATCGAAGTAGGGGCGGAGTTAGACGTGGTGACGTTGCTCGACGTGGGGGCGGGGTCATGCGTCGTGACGGAAATAAGCGTGGGGGCGGGGTTACGTGAAGCGACGGGAGATGGCGTGGGGGCGGGGTTATGGGCGGGGTTATGCGTAGTGACGAAAGACGGCGTGGGGGCGGGGAAACCTGAGGATTTGTGCTCCTGCAGGTTAGTGATGTCAGTGGGGGCGGAAGTGGCTGCGTCGACGGCAACCGGAGGGGCGGAAATGGTTGCGGCGACGGAGGAGTGGTGGTCATTCCCGGTGGCCGCGTGGGTCGCGGGTCCGTCGGCGATTGTGGAAGCGGTTGTGTGTGTGGTGGTCACCGGGGCAGTTGTAGGGGCGGCGATCGCGGGGGCTCCGAGGTCGGTGGGGGCGGAAGTGACGTCACGGTCGGCGGCGGCCTTTGGTGCCGCGGGCGCTGTGGAGGCCACATGTGTAATGGCGTCCGACAGGCCTGTGGAAGGTTCTGGAACAGTTGAGGGGCCACGAGTGTGGGGGTAAGTACATGAAAGTTTTTGGTACTTACTGTCTTTAATCTCTGATAGGGCTAGGAAGAACTGTTTGTTGAGTTTGTGGATTCTTCTGTAGATGAAGAACAGCAGGGGTCCTTTGCAGGTCTGTCAGAGTGTTGTCCTGAGCTGGGGTAGGGCTGATTGCAGGGAGTGTAGGTAGCGACGCATGGCTGCAAGGGTGGAGCGGAGGATCCGGAGGGAGGTCTGTTGCTGGAGGCTTCGGATTTGTTGTAGGTACAGGTTGTCCTGGTTGGGTCCAAATTTTGTTGGTTGGAATGTAGTTCGGAGTCCGTGTGGGATCAGTCGGTTCCTTCGGCAGGTGCTGAGGAAGGAGATGTGGCTGTGGTAACGGGTCTGTTTGAGAACGTGGCTGAAGAGCTTCTGTGCAGAGGAGATGACCTGGGGGGTGCAGTGAGAGAGGGACTCACTGAAATCCTTGTAGAGGGAGGAAGAGAGCTTCTTCAAGGAAGGCATCCTTGTAAGAGGATTCGCAGTAGGTTAAAATCTTCGAGTAAAAAATGAGGTCTGCAGATGCTGGAGATCACAGCTGCAAATGTGTTGCTGGTCAAAGCACAGCAGGTTAGGCAGCATCTCAGGAATAGAGAATTCGACGTATCTTATACACAGGGATTGCTCTTCTCCACATTGTACAAAGGCTCTGCTGTTCTCTCTAATATACACAGGGAGTGCAGTTAATCTTTCTATACACAGGAGCTGCTGTTCTCTGTATTGTACACAGGGACTGCTGTTCTCTCTCATACACGTGCACGGTTGTTCCTTATAATTGACACATGGATTGCTGTTAGAACATAGAACATAGAAAAATACAGCACAGTACAGGCCCTGATCTTCCCTACAATGTACGCAGGACTGCTGGTCTCTACAATTTACACGTGGACTAATGTTCTCTACCATACACTCAGGGACAGCTGTTCTCTGGAGTATATGCATCAACTTCTGTTCTCTACATGAGACACAGGATCTGCAGTTCTCCACAATATACACAAGGACTAATGTTCTCCACACTACAAAGAGGGACTGCTGTTTTCTACATTATTCACAGGGTTTGCTGTTCTCTATATTTTGCACAGGGACTGCTGTTCTGTATATTATGTACAGTGACTGCTCTTCTCTATATTATTCACAGGCACAGCTGTTCCCTAAAATAGACACAGGAACTGCTGTTCTCTGTATTATACACAGGATCTGCTGCTCTCTCTAATATACACATTGCTACTCTATATATTATGCACAGTGACTGCTGTTCTTTATATTATTCATTGGCACTGTTGTTCTCCAAAATCAACACAGTGACTGCTGTTCTCTGTATTATACACCGGGACTGTTGTTCTCTATATTATACACACCAACTGCTGCTCTCTATAATATACACAGGTGTACCTGCTATTTATATTGTTCACAGTGACTGCTCTATTTTGTGCACAGGGACTGCTGTTTTCTATTGTGTACACAGGCACTGATATTCTCTTTATTATACACTGGGACTGCTGTTCTCTAGATTGTCCACTGGGACTGTTGTCCTTTCCATTGCATGCAGGGATTGCTGTTCTTGACATTGTACACAGGAACTGGTGTTCTCTCTGTTGTGCACAGGGACTGCTGTTCTCCATCTTGTTCACAGGGACTGATGTTCTCTATAATAGGCACAGCAACCGGTGTTCTCTGTATTATACACAGGGACTGCTGTTCTCTCCATTATACACGGGACTGCTCCTCTGTAGAATAAACACAGAGACTGTCATTCTCTCTGTTATACACAGGGACTGCTCTTCTCTTTATTAAACACAGAGACTGCTGTTCTCTATCTTATATTCAGAGACTAGTGTCCTCCACATTGCACACAGGAACTGTTATTTTATACGTTACACACAGGGATTGCTATTCCCTATATTAGACACAGGGACTGCTATTCTCTCTGAAACACAGGCACTGTTGTACACTATAATAAACACAAATACTGCTGTTCACCATATTATGTATTGGTAAAGCTGCTCTCTATAATATACACAGGGACACATGTTCCCTATATTATACACTGCTGTCCTCTGGATGTCTGGTCACACAGCGACCAGAACTATGTGTAATGTTCTCTATATAATAGATAGGGACTGCTGACCTCTTCAATGTACGCAGGACCCCTGTTCTCGATATTCTGAACTGCTGTTTATAAAATACAGGGACTGCTGTTCTCTACCAGGCACTCAGGGGCAGCTGTTCTCGACACGATACACAGGGTCTGCTGTTCTCTACAATACACAGGGACGACTGTTCTCCGCTTTAGAAACAGGGATTGCTGTTTTCTACATGACTCTCAGGGTTTGCTGTTTTCTATATTACACACAGAGACTGCTGGTCCCTATATTGTACACAGGCACTGTTGTTCTGTAAAATAGATACAGAGTCTGCATTTCTCTAAAATAGGCACAGGGACTGCTCTTCCCCATATTATACACAGGGATAGCCATTCTCCATATTGTACACAGGGATTGCTGTTCTCTACCACACATGCAGGCAGTGCTGTTCTCTACATTATACGCTGTGATTGCTGTTCTCGTCAAGAGACACAGGGACTGCTGTTTTCTACAAAGTGCTCAAGGACTCGTGTTCACCAGATCATACACAGGGACTGCTGTTTTATACATTAGACACAGAGAGTGTTATTCTCTACATTATACCCAGGGATGGCTGTTCTCTATATTTTACACAGGGACTACTGTTCTCTACCAGACACTCAGGGACAGCTGTTCCTTATATTGTACATAATGACTGCTGTTCTCTGCATTGTGCGCAGGGACTGCTGTTTTCTACATTATACACAGGAACTGTTCTCTACGTTACACACAGGGACTGCTGATTTCTGTATTGTTCATTAGGACTGCTATTCTCTACATTATACATAAGGACTGCTGTTCTGTGGAATAACACAGGTATAGCTGTTCTCTATTTTGTACACAGGGACTGTTGTTCTCTATAGTGTGCAGAAGGTCCTGTAGAAACCAAGACTGCTGTCTACATTATTCTCAGTGTTTGCTATTCTCCACATTGTACACAATGACTGCTGTCTTCTATATTACATGGAGGACAGCTCTTCCCGATTTGAGAAACTGGGACTGCCATTCCCTGTCTGAGACACAGGGATTGCTGGTCTCTTTATTAAACACAGGGAATGTTGTTCTCTATACTACACACAGACACTGCTGTTCTCTAAAATAGACACAGGGACTGCTGTCCTCGATATTATACACAGGGATAGCTGTTTTCCATATTGGAGAAAGGCTCTGCTGTTCTCTATATTATACATAGAGAATGCTGTTCACTTTGTGATACACAGGGACTGCTGTTCTCTCTTATACACGGGCAGAGTTGTTCTGTATAATTGGCACAAGGACTGCTGTTCTCCAAATGATGCACAGGCAATGCTGTTCTCTATATTACACTGAGGGACTCCTGCTCTCTTTAATATACACTGGGACAAGTGTTTTCTATATTATACACAGCGACTGCTGTTCTCTGTGTTATATGTGGGGACGGCTGTTCTCTGCACTGTACACAGGGACAGCTCTTCCCTACAATGTACGGAGGACCACTGTCCTCTACGTTTTACACAGCTACTACTGTTCTCTACCATACACTCAGGGACAACTGTTCTCTACATTATGTACAGCAACTGCTGTTCTCTACATGAGACGCAGGATCTGCTGTTCTCTGCAATAAACACAGATAATACTGTTCTCCACATTATAAACAGGAACTGCTGTTTTCTACATTATTCACAGGGTTTGCTGTTCTCCATGTTATGCACAGGGACTGCTGATCTTCGTTGTGGTTCTGTTTGCCGAGCTGGGAATTTGTGTTGCAGACGTTTCGTCCCCTATCTAGGTGACATCCTCAGTGCTTGGGAGCCTCTTGTGAAGCGCTTCTGTGATCTTTCCTCCGGCATTTGTAATGGTTTGAATCTGTCGCTTCTGGTTGTCAGTTCCAGCTGTCCATTGCAATGGTCGGTATATTGGGCCCAGGTCGATCTGCTTATTGAATGAATCTGTGGGTGAGTGCCATGCCTCTAGGAATTTCCTGGCTGTTTTCTGTTTAGCTTGTCCTATATGATCTTCATATTATTCACAGGCACTACTGTTCACTAAATTAGACACAGGGACTGCTGTTCTCTATATTATTCACAGAGGCTGGTGTTCTCTATATTATAAACAGGGACAGCTGTTCTCTTCATTAAACACAGTGAGTCATGTACTTTATATTAGACTCCGCGTCTGCTGTCTCTATATTATCACAGGCACTGCTTTTCTCTATATTATACACAGTGACTCATATTCTCTACTTGTACAAAGGGACTACTGTTCTCAATGTTATACACAGACACTAGATATCTCTATATTAGACATAGGGACATAGTACATAGAACAGTACAGCACAGAACAGGCCCTTCAGCCCACGATGTTGTGCTGACCATTGATCCTCATGTATGCACCCTCAAATCTCTGTGACCATATGCATGACCAGCAGTCTCTTAAAAGTCCCCAATGACCTCGCTTCCACAACTGCTGCTGGCAACGTATTCCATGCTCTCGCAACTCTCTGTGTAAAGAACCCACCTCTGACATCCCCTCTATACTTTCCTCCAACCAGCTTAAAACTATGACCCCTTGGATAGCCATTTCTGCCCTGGGAAATAGTCTCTGGCTATCGACTCTATCTATGCCTCTCATTATCTTGTATACCTCTATTAGGTCCCCTCTCCTCCTCCTTTTCTCCAATGAAAGAAGTCTGAGCTCAGTCAACGTCTCTTCATACGATAAGCCCTACAGTCCAAGCAGCATCCTGGTGAACCTCCTCTGAACCCTCTCCAAAGAATCCACATCTTTCCTATAATAGGGCGACCAGAACTGGACGCAGTATTCCAAGTGCTGTCTAACCAAAGTTTTATAGAGCTGCAACAATATATCACGGCTTTTAAACTCAATCCCCCTGTTAATGAAAGCCAAAACACCATATGCTTTCTTAGCAACCCTGTCCACTTGGGTAACTATTTTAAGGGATCTATGCATCTGCACACCAAGATCCCTCTGTTCCTCCACAGTCCCAAAAATCTTATCCCTAATACAGTACTCAGCTTTCAAATTTGACCTTCCAAAATGCATCACCTTGCATTTGTCCAGGTTGAACTCCATCTGCCACCTCTCAGTCCATCTCTGCATCCTGTCAATGTCCCGCTGCAGCCTACAACAGCCCTCTATGCTAACCAATCCTTCAATCCCCTCATTCAAGTCATTAATAAAAAATACAAACAGTAGAGGCCCAAGGACAGTGGAACACCACTCATCACAGCCTTCCAGGCAGAATATTTTCCTTCTACTACCACTCGCTGTCTTCTGTAGGCCAGCCAATTCTGTACCCAGACAGCTAAGTTCCCCCGCATCCCATTCCTCCTGACCTTCTGAATGAAGCTACCATGGGGAACCTTATCAAGTGCCTTGCTGAAGTCCATATACACCACATCCACATCATCAACTTTTCTAGTCACATCCTCAAAGATCTCAATAAGGGTTGCGAGGCATGACCTGCCCTCACAAAGCCATGCTGACTGCATTTAATCAAGCCATGCTCTTCCAGGTGGTCATAAATCCTATCCCTCAGAATCCTTTCTAACACCTTGCAGACGACAGACGTGAGACTTACTGGTCTGTAATTATTTCCTTTCTTGAAGAGAGGAATTACATTTGCCTCTCTCCAGTCCTCCAGTACGACTCGAGTGGAGAGCGAGGATGCAAAGATCTTCGCAAGTGGTGAAGCAATTGCATTTTTCATTTCCCAAAGCAGCTGAGGACAAATCTGGTCCGGGCCTGGCGACTTGTCAATCTTAATGTTTGACAAAATGTTCAGCACATCAGCTTCCTCTATCTCTATCCATTCCAGCATGCACACTTATTCTTCAAAGATTTCATTCATTACAAAGTTCATTTCTTTCGTAAAGACAAAAGCAAAAAGCTCATTTCGGGCTTCCCCTACCTCCTCAGACTCCACACACAAGTTCCCTATGCTCTCCCTGATCGGCCCTACTCTTTCTTATTCCTCACATAAGTGTAAAATGCCTTTGTGTTCTCCCTAATCTGTTCTGCCTGCCTTTCCCGTGCCCCCTCCTGGCTCTCCTCAGACCATTTTTGAGCTCCTTCCTCGCCTGCCTGTAAACCTCTAGAGCTGAGCTTGACCCTAGGTTCCTCCACCAGTGTTCTCTTCATTAAACACAGGGAGGCATGTTCTTTACATTACACACAGCATCTGCTGTTCTCAACATTGTACACAGAGACTGCTTTTCTCTAGATTATACATATGGACTGTTGTCCCTATATTATACACAGGGACTGTTGTTCTCTAAATTATACACAGGAACTGAGGGATAGCTGTTCTCTATAGTGCATACAAGGACAGCTGCTCTCTTTATTAAACACAGGGATTCATGTTCTTTTTATTAGACACAGCATCTTCTGTTCTCCATATTATGCACAGAGACTGCTGATCTTTATTTTATGTACAAGAACTGCAGTTCTCTGAAATAGACACATGGTTTGCTGTTCTCTATATTATACCCAGAGACTGCTGCTCTCTATATTATACACAGGGACAGCTGTTCTCTATATTATAAACAGAGACTGCTGTTCTCTATATTATACACAGGGACTGCTGTTCTCGAAATTGTACACAGAGAGTGCTTTTCTCTAGATTATACATATGGACTGCTGGCCTCGATATTGGACACAGGGACTGCTATTGTCTATATTATATACATATACAGCAAATTCTCTATATTATACACAGTGACTGTTGTTCCCTGTATTAGACACAGAGATTGCTGTTCACTATATGAGACACAGAAACAGCTGTTCTCTATATTATGTACAGGACTGCTGCTCTCTTTATTAAACACAGGGACTGCTGTATTCGATATTGTACACGAAGTTTGCTTTTCTGCATATTTCCTTATATTGTACACATGCACTGCTGTTCTCTATATTATACACAGGGGCTGCTGCTCTCTATATTGCACACAGAGATAGCTGTTCTCTATATTATACATAGTGACTCATATTCCACATATTGTACACAGGGACTGCTGTTCTCTATATTATACACAGACACTGGTGTTCTCTACGTTATACACAGAAATGGCTGTTCTCTTCATTAAACACAGGGAGTCATGTTCCTTATATCAGACACAACTTCTGCAGTTCTCTATATTATGCACGGGGACTGCTGTTCATCACATAATGCACAGGCACTGCTGTTCTCTAAAATAGATAGAGGGACTGTTGTTCCCTGTATGACACACAGGAATAGCTGTTCTCCATATTGTACACAATGACGTATATTCTCTATAGGTTGTAGGTTTGCTCGCTGAGCTGTAGGTTTGATATCCAGACGTTTCATTACCTGGCTAGGTAATATCATCAGTGGCGACCTCCAAGTGAAGCGAAGCTGTTGTCTCCTGCTTTCTATTTATATCTTTCTCCTGGATGCAGTTCCTGGGGTTTGTGGTGATGTCATTTCCTGTTCGTTTTCTGAGGGGTTGTTAGATGGCATCTAGATCTATGTGTTTGTTTATGGCTTTGTGGTTGGAGTGCCAGGCCTCTAGGAATTCTCTGGCATATCTTTGCTTAGCCTGTCCCAGGATAGAAGTGTTGTCCCAGTCGAAATGGTGGGTTTCTTCATCCGTGTGCAGGGCTTCGAGGGAGAGAGGGTCGTGTCTTTTTGTGGCTAGCTGGTGTTCGTGTATCCTGGTGGCTAACTTTCTTCCTGTGCGTCCTACGTAGTGTTTGTGGCAGTCCTTGCATGGAATTTTGTAGATGACGTTGGTTTTGTCCATGGGTTGTACTGGGTCTTTTAAGTTGTTAGTTTTTGTTTGAGGGTGTTGGTGGGTTTGTGTGCTACTAGGATTCTGAGGGGTCTTAGTAGTCTGGCTGTCATTTCTGAAACTTCTTTGATGTATGGTAAGGCGGTTAGGGTTTCTGGCTGTGTTTGGTCTGCTTGTCGTGGTTTGTTCTTGAGAAATCTGCGCACTGATTTTTTGAGTATCCGTTCTTCTTGAGTAAGTTGTATTGGTGGTTCTCCTCTGTTTTACGATGTACATATGAACTGTTGTTGTCTATATTGCACACAGGGACTGCTGTTCTTTATATTATGCACAGGCACTGCTGTTCTCTAAAATAGACAGAGGGACAGCTGCTCTCTAAAATAGACAGAGGGACTGCTGTTCTCTATATTGTACACAGGGGCGGCTGTTCTCTTTATTCAAAATGGGAAATCATGTTCTTTATATTAAACACATCATCTTCTTTCTCAATATTATACACAGTGACTGCTGTTTTCCATATTGTACACAGGGACTGCTGTTCTCTAAGATAGACAGAGGGACAGCTGCTCTCTAAAATAGACACAGGGACTGCTGCTCTCTATATTATACACAGGAATTGCTGTTTTCTGTATTTTCCAGAGGGACTGCAGTTCTCTACATTGTATATATAGAGAACTGAAGGGCTTATGCCCGAAACGTTGATTCTCCTGCTCGTTGGATACTGCCTGACCTGCTGCACTTTTCCAGCAACACATTTTTCAGCTCTGATCTCCAGCATCTGCAGTCCTCACTTTCTCCTATATTGTACATATGAACTGCTGTTGTCGATATTGCACACAGGGACTGCTGCTCTGCATATAATGCACAGGCACTGCTGTTCTATACGATAGACAGAGGGACTGCTGTTCTCTATATTGTACACAAGGGAATGCTGTTCTCTATATTATACACAGGGATTCATGTTCTTTATATTAGACACAGCACCTGCTGTTCTCTATATTATACACAGGGACTGCTGCTCTCGATGTTATACACAGGGATAGCTGTTCTCTATATTATACACAGTGACTGCTGTTCTCGAGATTATACACCTCGACTGTTGTTCTTTGTATTGTGCACAGTCACTGTTATTCTCTAAAATAGATACAGGGACTGCTGTCCTCTATATTATACACAGGGACTGCTGCTGTTGATGTTATGCACAGGGATAGCTGTTCTCTATATTATATACAGTGACTCATATTCTCTATGTTGTACACAGGGACTGCTGCTCTCTATATTACACCCAGACACTGGTGTTTCTCTATATTATACATAGGGATGGCTGTTCTCTATATTAAACACAGGAAGTCATGTTCTTTACATTGTGCACAGGCACTGCTGTTCTCTAAAATAGACAGAGGGACTGCTGTCCTCTATATTATACACAGAGATAGAAGTTCTCTATATTATACACAGTGACTCATCTCCTCTATATTGTACACAGGGAATGTTGTTCTCTATATTATACACAGACACTGGTGTTCTCTATATTCTACACAGGGATGACTGTTCTCTTCATTAAACACAGGGAGTCTTGTTCTTTATATTGGACAAAGTCTGCTGTTCTCTATATTATACACAGGGACTGCTGTTCTTTATATTATGCACAGGCATTGCTGTTCTCTGAAGCTGACACAGAGACTGTTGTTCTCATTATTAAACACAGGAATTGCTGTTCTCTGGAATTATAAAGAGAAACTGCTGTTCTCTATATTATACATATGAACTGCTGTTGTCTATATTGCACACAGGGACTGCTCTTCTTTATATATTTCACAGGCACTGCTATTCTCTAAAGTCGACAGAGGGACTGCTGTCCTCTATATGATACTCAGAGACTGCTGCTCTCTATATTACACACAGGAATGTTTTGACTCATAACAGCACACAAACCAACAGCCACTCTCAGACAACAACTCACCAGGACAAAGGACCCGATACCCAGCATGAGCAAAACCAACGTAGTGTACAAAATTCCATGCAAGGACTGCACAAAACACTACATAGGACAAACAGGAAGACAGCTAACAACCCGCATCTACGAACATCAACTAGCCACAAAACGACACGACCAGCTATCCGTAGTAGCCATACACTCAGATGACAAACAACATCAATTCAATTGGGACAACACCACTATTATAGGGCAGGCCAAACAGAGAACAGCCAGGGAATTCCTAGAGGCATGGCACTCATCCACAAATTCTATCAACAGACACATTGACCTAGACCCTATGTACCGGCCACTGCAACGGACAGCAACTGACAACCGGAAGCGGCAGATTCAAACCAGTATAAATGCTGGAGGAATCAGCACAGAAGTGCTTCACAGGAGGCTCCCAAGCACTGAGAATGTCACCTAGAAAGGGGACGAAACGTTTGCAACAAAAACTCCCAGCTCGGCGAACAGAACCACAACAACGAGCACCTGAGCTACAAATCTTCTCACAAACTTTGAAGGGATAGCTTTTGTCTATAGAATTCACAGGAACTGCTGTTCTCTAACATACATAGGGACAGCTGCTCTCTATATTATGTGCTCATGTTATCTATTTTAGACACAGGGACTGCTTTTCCCATTAGTAACATAGGGACTGCTGTACTCTATATTATACACAGGAATTGCTGTTCTCTATATGAAACACAGCGACTGCTGTTCTCCACATTAGAATCAGGGACTGCGATATTATGCATAGGGCTGCTATTCTCCATATTGTACACAGGGACTGCTGCTCTCTCTTATACACACGCATTGTTGTCCTCCATTATAGACACAAGGACTGGTGTTCTCCACATTATACACAGGTAAGGCTGTTCTCTATATTGCACAGAAGGACTCCTGATCTCTATGACATACACATTTACTCTATATTATACACAGGGACTGCTAAATCTCTTTATGAAACACAGGGATTGCTCTTCTCTATGTTGTACACAGGGATTGTTGTTCTCTATTTTGTGCATAGGGACAGTTCTTCTTTATATCATACACAGGAAATGCTTCTCTATATGCAACACAGGGACTGCTGTTCTCAACAATGTACACAGGATTGCTGGTCTCTAAATTCCAAACTGCTATTTATTAAACACAGGGACTGCTGGTCTCTCTGTTATATGTAGGTCTGCTGTCCTCTACAATGTCCGCAGGAATGCATTTTTCTACATGTTACATAGGCACTACAGTTCTCTACCAGACACTCAGGGAGAGCTGTTCTCTCTATTATGCACTGGCACAGCTGCTCTCTACATGAGACACAGGGTCTGCTGTTCTCCCCAGTATACACAGGAACTGCTGTTCTGCACATTAGAAACAGGGACTGCTGTTCTCTACAATGTATGAAGGACCACAGTTTTTTACACTTTACACAGGGACCTCTATTCTCTATATTATATGAAGAGACTGCTGTTCTCTACAATATACGCAGGAATACTGGTCTCTACATTTTACACATGGACTTCTGTTCACTACCAGACACTCAGAGATAGCTGTTCTCTATATTGTGCACTGGCACTGCTGTTCTCCACATTAGAATCAGGGACTACCACATTATCCTCAGTGTTTGCTGTTTTCCATATTATACACAGTGACTGCTATTCTCTTTATTACACACAGGGACTGCTGTTTCTTATATGAGACACAGGTACTGCTGTTCCCTAAATGAGACACAGGGACTGCTATTCTCTTTATTAAACACAGGGACTGCTGTTCTCTGTATTATACACGGGGACTGATGTTCTCTGTATTATACACAGGGACTGCTATCCTCCATGTTGTACTCAGTAACTGCTGTTCTCTATATTATACATAGTGACTATTGTCCCCTACAATGTACACAGGCACTGCTGTTCTCTATGTTGTACATATGGATTATTGGTCTCTACATTGTACACAATTACTGCTGTTCTCTGCATGTGCGCAGGGAGTGCTGTTCTCTATTTTCTACTTAAGGACTTGCTGTTCTCAATGTTATACACAGGGACTGCTCATCTCTGTATTGTACCGAGGGATTGCAGTTCTCTATATTATACATAGGGACTGCTGTTCTGTCTAATAGACACACAAAATGCTGTTTTCTAAATTATACACCGGGACTACTGTTTTCTATATTATACACAGACACTGGTATTCTCTATGTTATAAAAGGGACTGCTCTTCTCTACATTTTACACAGTGCCTACTGTCTCTAAGACATAGGGACTGCTGTTCTCTATATTATACTCAGTACTGCTCTTCTGTGTAATAAACACAGAGACTGTTGTTCTTTCTATCATACACAGGCACTGCTGTTCTCTATATTACACTCAGAGATTACTGTTCTCCACAATGTACCGAGGCACTGCTGTTCTCTGTATTACACACAGAGATTTCTGTTCCCCACCATGCACCAAGACACTGTTGTTCTCTGCGTGGACACATGGACTGCTGTTTTCCACATTGTACGCAGTTACTGCTGTCCTCTATGTGATACACGGGGACTGTAGTACTCTGTATTGTACAGAGGGACAGCTGTTTTTTGGAATATAGACAGGTACAACTGTTGTCTATTTTGTACACAGGGGACTGCTGGTCTCTACATTATACACAGGAACTGCTGTTCCCTACATGAGGCTCAGGGAATGGTTTTGTTTGCAATATTCACAGGAACTGCTGTTCCCTAAATGAGACACAGGGATTGCTGTTGTCGTCATTATACTCAGGGTATGCTGTTCACTTTTTTTATACGCAGGGACTGCTGTTCTCTATATTGTACACAGGGATTGCTGTTCTGACTTATACACGGGCACTGTTGTTCTGTATAATTGACACAAGGGCTGCTGTTCTCCATATTATATATAGATAAGGCTCTTCTCTACATTACACAGAGGGACATCTGCTCTCTATAATATACACAGGGGCACGTTTTCTCAGTATTATACACAGCGACTACTGTTCTCTATATTATACGCAAGGATTGCTGTTCTCTTTATGAATCATTATAAACAGGGACTGCTGTTCTTTTTATTAAATACATGGACTGCTGTTCTCTATATTGTATGAAGGCATTGCTGTTCTCTACACTGTACACAGGGACTGCTCTTTCCTACAATGTACGCAGGACCACTGTTCTCTACATTTTACACAGGGACCGTTACACTGTTCACTACCGTACACTCAGGGACAGCTGTTCTCTACATTATACGCATCGACTACTGTTCTCTACATGAGACACAGGATCTGTTGTTCTCCAAAATATACACAGAGACTACTGTTCTCCACATTATAAACAGGTAATACTGTTTTCTACATTACTCACTGAGTTTGCTATTCTCTATATTATACAAAAGCACTGCTGTTCTATATATTATGCACAGTGACTGCTGTTCTCTATATTAGACTCAGAGACTGCTGTTCCCTAAATGAGACACAGGGACTGCTACTCTCTTTCTTAATCACAGGGACTGCTGTGCTATATGTTAGATTAGATTAGATTACTTACAGTGTGGAAACAGGCCCTTCGGCCCCACAAGTCCACACCAGCCTGCCGAAGCGCAACCCACCCAGACCCATTCCCCTACGTTAGTGGGCAGCACGGTGGCACAGTGGTTAGCACTGCTGCCTCACAGCGCCAGAGACCCGGGTTCAATTCCCGACTCAGGCCACTGACTGTGTGGAGTTTGCACATTCTCCCCGTATATGCGTGGGTTTCCTCCAGGTGCTCCAGTTTCCTTCCACAGTCCAAAGATGTGCAGGTAAGGTGAATTGACCATGCTAAATTGCCCGTAGTGTTAGGTGAAGGGTAAATGTAGGGGTATGGGTGGGTTGCGCTTCGGCGGGTCGGTGTGGACTTGTTGGGCCGAAGGGCCTGTTTCCACACTGTAAGTAATCTAATTTACCCCCTCACCTAACACTACGGTGGTCAATTCACCTAACCTGCACATCTTTGGACTGTGGGAGGAAACCGGAGCACCTGGAGGAAACCCACGCAGACACGGGGAGAATGTGCAAACTCCACATAGTCAGTCGCCTGAGTCGGGAATTGAACCCGGGTATCTGGCACTGTGAGGCAGCAGTGCTAACCACTGTGCCACTATGCCACCCAAATTATATTCTGCACAGTGACTGCTGTTTTATATATTAGACACAGGGACTGCTGTTCCCATTACTAAACACATGGACTGCTGTTCTCTATATTATATGCAGGGTCTGCTTTTCTCTATATTATGCACAGGGCTGCTGTCCTCCATATTGTACACAGGGACTGCTGTTCTCTTTATTAAACACAGGGACTGCTGTTCTCTATAGTATATGTTGGGACTGTTGTTTCCTGCAATGCACACAGGACTGCTGATCGCTATATTCTAAACTCCTGTTTATGAAACACAGGAACAGCTGTTCTTTATATTATACACACCGACTGCTGTTTTCCACATTGTACACAGGAACTGCTGTTCTTTATATTATACACAATGTTCTCTATGTTATCCACAGGGACTGTTGTACGCAAGCACTGCTGTTCACTACTTTGCACACATGAGCTGCTGTTCTCTACATTGTACGCAGGCACTGCTGTTCTGGAGAATGCACAGAAGGACTGCTGTTCTCTATATTGTACACAGGAACAGTTTTTCTCTATAGTATATGCAAGGACTGCTGTTCTCTATCATATACATAGGGACAGCCGCTCTCTCGGTTATACACAGGGACTCATGTTCTTTCCTTTAGACACTGCTAGTTTCATTAGTATAGGGACAGGGACTGCTGTTTTATATATTACACACATGGAAGGCTGTTCTTATCATTAAACACAGGGATTGGTCTTCTCCATATTGTACACAGGGAATGCTGTTCTCTGTACTATACAAAGGGACAGCTGTTCTCTATATTGTATATGGGGACTGTTGTTCTCTCTTATAAACAGGCACTGTTGTACTTGATAATACACACAAGGACTGCCGACCTCCATAATATATACAGGTAAGGCTATTCTCTATATTTCACATAGGGACTCCTGCTCTCTATAATATACAGAGGTACACATGTTCTTTATATTCTACACAGTGACTGGTGTTCTCTATATTAGACACAGAGAATGCTATTCTCTTTATGAATCACGGGACTGATAGTCTCTATATTATAAACAGGGATTGCTGTTCTCTTTATTAAACACAGGGACTGCTGTTCTTTATATTATATATAAGGACTGCTGTTCTCAATGTATGGTGGACTGCTGTTCTCTACATTCTAAACTGCTGTTTGTTCAACACTG